>NC_069138.1:18086561-18209061 GCF_026914265.1 Mya arenaria
GCTTCATTTTTCACAATTCTTACTTAGCAAATAAATTCAAACTGTGAACTGAACAATGCCAAAATAAGTGTACATTGTTAAAAACACCTTGAATACCTGTTTATAAAAAAAAGGTTGCAAGCTGTCAACTTCTGAAAGGTTTTAACCGTTTAGCAGTGGAACGTTTTGTCTAAGGGCTTCCAAAAAAACCTTGATTTTAGAGATAACAGATAGTATGGTGGTAAAATGTTTTATCTAAACACTTTGATTAGCCTAAATTGAAATTGTAGACCTACAAAACAACTAAAAGCAATCCAAATTGCTACATTTTTGTGTGAGCATGTTACAAGAAGATAGTTCGCCCAAGTGCGAATACTCTTCAAAACTGACTAATACATTAGTATCTAAAGTGTTTCACTTTCATCTACACTTACATAGGGACTGCATGTTGAATTACTTTGAAGTTATAACAAATGACAAGACCACAACAGAAACTAGACAGAAAGGCGAACTGAAAGAACTTAAAATAACCTACCGCCATGCAATATAATAAGCAAGCTGAGTTCATCAGAGTCATTAAAGACTAAAAAAAACATTATACCGAGCTCACATAACTAATAAACGTCAATTAAGAATTCTGCAATGCAATGTCTTGTTATATTGTACAAAAAAATAGTGATATTCTTAATCATCAAGCAAGAGTATTTCTTTTTTAATTTAAAAAAAAGCAAAAGTAATGTCACATCAAGAGACAAAATAAGCTTATTTCTATGTGTGGTATGTCAATATACATCACAATCTGTTACCATGGAAATCAATGACTTAATTCCAACATACAAAGACAAGCAATAATGCTTTAGGTCCCTATGTCAACCGTCAGACAGAAATGAATCAGCTCTCAAATTAATCACAAATATTTCTTTGCAAAAACTTTCTCAGGGTTAAGAATGAACAAAAATGGGTAAGAAATGTTTTAAGTACAAATTCCTTAGAATCGGCACAACATGCTACGAGTTATTAGACATGGCCTGAAGGCTGCTTCTATAGGTATGCATGCAATTTCTGATGGACAACAGTCTATGGATAAATTTTAGAATGCAAAAATGTAAAATGAATACTTTGATATATATTGTATTATTGTGTTATTAAAATAACACAATAACTGTCGATCAATATAACACATTTCTTTCATTTTTCCTTCATCTAATTATTAAAGGGACTGTTTTAAATCCGTAAATAGATAAACAGGGATATAAAATATGTTTTTATTAAGAAATGTTAGTCAGATGGCAATAATGGAAAAACAACAAACTTTTCACTTTTCAATTACACTGGTCACACGTCCTTCACAGTGGTTATTTCCCTTTGTCAAGTGAAAAACCCACATGCTTGAAAATCAAATGCACATGATTATCATATGGTTTAATGATAAGGTAGCTCAGGGAACCAGTCACAGGTTTAAAGCAAATGACTTTAAGTTGATTACATTCTAGATCTGAACCTTACATTTATGGAACATTTTCCACATTTCTCCTACAAATATCCCACAGACATTTAATGCAAAATAACTTATTGACTGCCATGCTGGTGGTGGGATACATGTCATGTTCTATTTAATCTTTAACATGTTTCTGACTGGATTAAATATGTTCAACCCGGGTATATCAATTCATCATGTTACCCCTGCATATTTCCATTAACCCGGGTATATCAATTCATCATGTTACCCCTGCATATTTCCATTAACCCCGGTATATCATTTCATCATGTCACCCTTGAAAATTGCCTTTAACCCGGGTGTATCAATTCATCACGTCACCCCTGAAAATTGCCTTTAACCCGGGTGTATCAATTCATCATGTCACCCCTGTAAACTGCCTTTAACCCGGGTATATCAATTCATCATGTCACCCCTGCAAACTGCCTTTAACGCGGATATATCAATTCATCATGTCACCCCTGCAAATTGCCATTAACCCAGGTGTATCCCATTCATCATGTCACCCCTGCAAACTGCCTTTAACCCAGGTGTATCCCATTCATCATGTCACCCTGCAAACTGCCTTTAACCAGGATATATCAATTCATCATGTCACCCCTGCAAATTGCCATTACCCGGGTGTATCCCATTCATCATGTCACCCCTGCATATTTTCATCACTTATTAGGTGAAACTTATGTTTACCCTCATTAATATTATGATAAATAAATATATTCACACTCAAAACTTAATTCAGCTGCGTCTTTGATGTATTTTTACATCAAAATTTGCATTGTTTTAGCTTTAAATCGGTATTAATGTCCAAAAGAAGCTTTATAGTCGTATAAATGTCCAAAAGTAGCTTTATAACATGAGCAGCTTGGCTGATATTGAATTCCTATTTTCTAATCAGTGTTTGAAGATTGATTTATACCAGAAATATATTACCGTATACATACTATTAAACGTGCAGACTGCATGTTTTTTTAAGAACCCTGTGCGCTAAAAAAGAACCATTTTTCCCCTGTCAACAACTTTTTGAAAACCACTTTATTCAGTCGAAAATCAGAATCCGCTGCATCTAGCTGCATTCACACCCTGGTTTATAAATCAATAAAATAGTCCTCTGAACACATGGCATGAGTGAGGAATCGCACCTGTCATTGTATACAATAGGGTTTGTTCATGACGTCAGCCAGTGCTTTAAAATGGCTGCAGATTGAATGTTCATTAGAAAAATTAGCATTTTTTTGTAGTTTGGGAGTTAAGCACTGTTAATGTGGCAGAAGCAGCAAAAAAACACACACAAAAAGACCCCCCTGCGTATCTATAAGAGTATGCACGTTTAATAGGACATTTATGGTATCTATAACATTTCAATATGCATCTGATCATGAATTTAGGTACTGTGCTATACATGGAAGGGATGTTTAGATGTATTATAATGATGGGAAACATTCATCACAAAATAATGTAATAGGATGATTGCTAGCTCAGATACAGACCTGGGAAGCTGGCATGAAAATTGATGTAATCCTGGCCTATTTTCTACATTCAGCTCCTGTTTAGTTTAAAAACAGACCTATTAAATGGCTTGTGGAAGTATGCTTTGAAAATGTATGGCTTAGATTAAAATGATTACCTGGAGTTTTTTACCAAATATTATTAATGTCTTTATTAACTTTTTTTTTTTTTTAATACTTCAATTAAATATGAAACCCAAAACAGAGCATGTAATCCCCGTCCCCCATTGTGGCTGAATTTTCCAATATTTCCCACCCCAAACCTGTGTAGCTTAAGGGTCTGCATACCAAATTTCGAGTTTCTTCGTATGGCACAACACCAACAAGTGTCTGGAATACACCTTAACAAACCCCTGAATGGCATGAACAAGAAGGGTGTATGTGTGGGGGTGGGGGAGGGCTCAACCTCAAGGCATTAATTCTTTAGGTAACATTATGAACCAGTCAATTGAAACCATGCCCCCCCCCCCACAGGTCCGGGGATAAAATAAAATCCCCGTTCTGCGGACACAAACTGCTGGTAAAATCCCCGCCAAATTCCCCCGCACCTCGGAATACCTAGGTAGGTAGGTAAGGCCCGTTCCATGCTATTTTCCGAGTGAAAACAAACCCATCGCAATCACTCGGCACTGCGAAGCCATCTGTATGGTAAAAACAAAAAACACTTTCCCCCCGCTTTCCCTGGTATACCTCCAGACCTGGAAGGGGAGGGCGTGATTACAATTGACTGGTGCATTATGAACCTTCAAAGTTTAAAATTACACATTACTGGTGCATTATGAACCTTCAAAGCTTAAAGTTACACATTACTTACTACTTAACAACTGTAACAAATCCAATTATTTACACAGTAAAATCATTGCTACACCATATGAATTATACATTCGTGTATATATCTATCGAAGTAGCTTTTTTAAATGCACTTGAACACCCATAATTACTATAGTTGCTGTCAATTTGTTGCAATGTTAGGTGATTAATAATTATCTACTGGTATCACAGGTGCAATAATATTATGATGTAAACCACCGTATTTGTCCAAATAGATGCGCATGCCCTAACAGACTTGCAGTGTAAATATTTCAAGCCCTTGATGATGCCTATTCTCCAGTTTTCAGTACCAGCAAAATCACACAGGATAACATATTAAAAGAGAACGTTTATGCATGGCATCTTTGTCACTGGAAAAGACATGTGTATGACTTAAATTCTTTTGATGGATTTCGTGTGAGGCCCGTAGCGGCGAGAGTCTACCGGTCCACGAAGAGGCCCTGTGCTGTGGCTGTGCCAATTGTGTATCAAGGTGTTTTAATTTACATAAACTATAAATGACCCTATACCCTGCTTTTGTCATAAAGTTGTCCATTCTCCATAAATATATATCAAAATTATAAGTTTCACAATTTTATAACATGAAATAGCTGCCTGAGAAAAAAGGAAAGGTGCTCAACTTCATTGCCTGAACAACAATTCCCCTACGGTTATGCGTGACTCTATGTGAAATAATTTCTAGTAATTGTGCAACACATGTTTAAAAATGCCAATTTTACTTATTCAAGGGCCATAACTCTGGATATACTGTGTGCAGCGGCAAACATTAAGCCCCAGGTGCAAAACTTCATCACCTGAATAGCATTCCCTCAAGTTCCATAAATCTAGGTAAAATAGTTTCGGAGTTTTGAAGTCCAGAAATGCCAATCTTTGCTAGTTCAGGGGTCATAACCATGGTTTTATTAATAACAGCGAGAAACATATCCCCAGGTGCACAACATCTGATCACTTCTACAACATTCCAATCATTGTCCTTCTGAGCAACACAAGTTCGGCAGAATCACACACGGACACACACACGCAAGGGCAGACAAGGGTAAATCTATATGCCCTACCATTTTGTGGGGGCATAAAAAATACATCTATAAAGTCCTGCCTAGAGACCAATGCACAAATTATTTTATCTGCATTCTCCAATACCTTCTTTGTGTATGCTACCATCATATCCTAATGCCCTTCTTCGCCATTCCAATCTGCACTACTATATCTGTATGTCTTCTGCATTTTATATCAATGGACAAGTAATTCATTGTTATTCAACTATCGGAAAAGAACACTAAAGGCACCAAATCCTTATCCAATATAAAGAAGTAAATACAGAATGTAGCATAAATAAATATTCTTTAAACAAATACAACTGTTTATATTCTTAAGGCAAATACATGGAACATTGTAATCATCTAAATATTAAACAACTTCTATAAAATTCTGGCCTTCTGGTCAGCGACTAATACAAATTATTCACTTTTTATTAAGATTTAAGTTCATGTGAACAGCTCATGCAAAAAAGAATACAATGAATTCTTTGACATTTTGTTGAGATGTTTTGTTTATGAAAAGCCTGTACTGTCAGTGTCAACAATTACAGCATTTATGTTCACAATAGATGGCCTTCTTTTATCATTTTTTGCCCAACAATTCTTGTGTTTTTTACTTCTCAGGGTTCACTGAAAATATCTGCAACATGTTGTCCCTAAATTATATTACAACAAAAGAAATATCTCAAGGCTTCATTATAAAGTTCAGACCATGAAGAGAGTAACAAAATGGTAACCATATTTGATCATTCAAAAATCATAAACTAAAGAGCCTACCTGAATAATCAAATCCTTATATCTCTTGTTCAAGTGGAAGTTTTAAAAATCCACTTGTTTGAATTTCACTATCTCAAAATCTCAAAAGCGTTTCACTCTCGAAACCTACAGCACAGGTGCACTGGACTCAAAACCATCTATATATTTATAACAAACTCTTAAAGCAGTCTTGTAGTTAATTCACACTGCAGCTCAAGCAGAAATATTCCAGTGTTTTGTACATAAAAGTAATCTTGAAGAGTACACTATAATTTTAGGCACCAGCCACATTATGGCATATCAGTAGACTGATAATGTAAATAGGAGCCATTGACACAATACCATGTACTCAGCACTATTTGCTTTGAACAGTCAAATCAGTCTTCATGTACACATGTACACACAGGATCAGCAATATTCTCTTGGCACCAGCCACACAGAGGCTTATCAGTAAACTGATAGTGTAAATAGAAGCAAATATAAACAAGACCCAGACACACTTTTCAATATAGCTGAAGCCTTGGGTGATGTTTGATTCACATACATTCAGTTAAGTTATCACAAACCTGATCTACAACATAGGTTACAATATACAACCTTTCCACAACTATATAGTCACTGAGGACATGTATAATCTTTGTTTTATGCTCCATGTAATATTCCAATTCCCAGCCTCTTTTCTAATTAGGAGAGGTTCTAACAGCTGATAATTGTCACTCGTAAAAAATAGCTGGAAAATCTTGTTTGAGTACAGGGATTCCTGCCCACAGCAGGGTTAAGGGCTTCGACCCCTCCTTAAATTGCTTCTAAAGTCATATCAATAAAAGGTTCTTCCAACTGTTTTTGTTACAAATGTCTGAACAATAAACAATCTTGACAGCTAGAACAATAGGCTCTCAATCCAGATTTCGGGATTAATCGTCAACTTTAGAACCCCTGAAATAAGATTCGAGCTCCCTCGTCTGTTGTCTTTTGATTTTATGATATCTAGTCTTTTTTTTAAATACTACACGGGCTAAAAATAATTGGTATTAAAAACAATGCACAAGTATATCCAGCAAATTTTACAAATAAAGTAAAATGTTCACCAATTGATCTTCAGAAAGTATAAAGTCCATCCAACCATCTTCATGTATAATATTTGTATTTTCTTTCCAGAAACACAAAGAGAAATATTTCCTGTTTCCTGACCACAGATTAATTATTTAAACAATGTTACCAACATCACCGGAAGCCTGGCTCGAGCTCTTTTCACTTACCAGGCACCAGTTATTTCACATGCAGGAGACAGAAATGCTAAAACATATATCAATTTCAATTAGAGTTCATCCAAAATCCCAACAAAGAATTTCACCCCTAAATTTTAAAACTGACAAAATCCACTAAAACAGTTCAGAATGAAGGGAAACGTTTTGAAACATGAACACATTCTGTGATAAGTCCCAGGAAGAGATATTGATTTCCAGTAGTTCTTTCTGTTTATTTTTTCCCACCCTTGACAAAGGAAGCGTAACCTTTGACCCTTGACCCCAGCATCTGTTTTAACAAGTTGCTGTTTCTATTTATTGTCATTCAGGGTCTGACAGCCACCTTAGTCTAAAATAATAGAGGTGTTATACAGGATTCTTCCAATCCCTAACGTCTAAACGGGAATGTGCAAAAAACAGGGGTGTTTTAAAAATATTGAAATTGTTTTAAGTGAAGTATTTTATGGTTGAAATTGATCATAAAGAGTTATATTCATATTTTGCCATGTAAGTGAAATGTTATTTTGCACTAAACAAGCATTTAATGCATTAAAACAAGTTGTTTACCTTTCCAATAAAACGAAAGTTGACTGACACAGATAACAATTATACGAAGGGGAACAACTCGATACAATCGTAATAACTCAGCCTCTTCCGGCAAAGCTTCGAGATAGACCTCGTTATACAATCGTAACAACTCGGCCATGGCCGAAATGTTCCGAGCAATTTAAAACTGTGCGCTGAAGCCTTGCAGATGCCCTTCATGTATATATCGTTATGTTTTGACAGAATGAAATGAAGAAAACCCGTCAAACTCATAATTATAAGTTGGATATTTATTTTTGGTGTACAGAACTAATATAAAATAACATTATCTGGTAATATTTCTTGTTTTTATGAT
Organism: Mya arenaria; assembly: GCF_026914265.1. Classification (NCBI taxonomy): domain Eukaryota; kingdom Metazoa; phylum Mollusca; class Bivalvia; order Myida; family Myidae; genus Mya; species Mya arenaria. Next base: position 18,094,316 of record NC_069138.1, read on the forward strand.
ATTTTATAGACGCTATATGCTTTAACCCGGAATCCTGATCGGAGCAACTACCCACTTTTGATACTAAACAATTTGTACTTGAAGGATTTGCCATATCAAAAATTTAAAAAAAATCCTTCAACGTACAATTATTTGGACTAACAGCCACCTAGGCCATTATAACATATTTTACTGTGTTTCAGGTTAAACAATCTTGTAGTATGGAGTGTTCATAGAACATAAACCTAGGACATTATTCTTAAAAGTCGCCATAGTTTCCAATAATAATGATATAATATCAGTCGCCATAGTATTCAAATAATAATGATATAATATCAGTCACCAGTCACTGTAGTTTCCAAATAATAAAGATATAATATCAGTCGCTGTAGTTTCCAAATAATAATGATATAATATCGCTTCAATGCAAGTGTACAGAAATTCAAAATGCTAATTTATAGTGTACCTATCAATTGTTTTTAGACCCAGTTAAATATAATATTTTAAGGAAAAATTGAATATGGCTGACATGATTTTTAAAGCATAATTCTAACACTCACATTTGGTGCCAGAAGGGATGTTCAAATCCCAAAACTATTTATCACAACATCTTACCATACCATAATATGCTCCATCGTCTTGCATCTTAATTGACTTCAAAAGGTAAAACAGAAATTTGAGATATGAACCTGTTTTAAGTTCAGAATAACCTTGATCCATAGTAAACTTGATCCAAAGTAAAGTCTACCTCTATTACTTCAAATTGAAATGAAAATTCCTTACCTCATATGTTTGAACAAGAGGAACGTACTTGTATAGGTCTATTATAACCCCTCAGTAAACAAACTGACCATTAAAATGTGATAAAATGTTTTCAAAAAGTATTCCTTCACTTTAACACCACAAAGTATCACAATTTTCCCACCAGAATTTAGAAATATTCCATGAATATAAATCTCAAACTATGTCCTAAGGTTTTAAACACCTCAGATATTAAGTTACACATGTATAGCAATAGATGGTCTATAGATAACCAACTTCTGTCCTCTAGTACATATGCAAAATGTGGGTCACTTCGATTTATTTACATTTCTAAAGGCGAAAAACGAACTTAATTAAACTTTCCTATGTCACATTGTCAATTTTTTTTTTACAAGGAATCCGTTTAATGAAACACAAGACAGGTCATCAACATGCCACTGGTATTTCATTATTTGAAATATAATTGGAAATTTAAGACATAACTATTTCTTGCCTATTGATGAGTCTTGTTTCAATGAATAAGGAAACTAGGCTTAAATGGCAATGTTAGCTAAATAAAACTTGATAAAACTGGTCTCTTTTCTGTAACCTGTTAATATAGGGAAAAATTGTTTTGAATTAAATTTTGAGATTTTCTAAAAGTTACGCTGTAATTTGCATGCCCAGTTTATATTCAATTATTTTTTTTAAATCCAGTTAATTCAGAACTCACAGTAATGCCTCCAAGTTTCGAATGTTGTATGCTGAATTTTATCGGGAACATTTATCAATGAGTATATGAACAAAAAAACGACAAAATTATCTAAAATTTTGTATGATAAAGAGTTTCAAATACACATTCAGTGAGTATCATAAAATGAATAGAATTTTTTACTTGCAAAAACTAATCAACTTTGCCTAAACAGACTAAAATTACAAGTTAATAGAAACAAGAAATAAATATTACAACTACTAAAAAATATTCCTTCCAATAATTTATTATGTGACAATTCGTTGAAACAATAGCCCAATTTTAACTTAATTAATACAACTAAATTAACCTTTTAGTCTTTATAAACCATGACCACTGAAGGTTGAATTTATAAGTCTGATTCTGTGTCTGATTCAGGTCCTAGGTTAAATTCCCACTTGGTCAATGATTAGTTCCCGATTCAGGTCCTAAGTTCACTTCCCGCTTGGTCAATGATTAGTTCCCGATTCAGGTCCAAGAATCAATTCCCACTTGGTCAATGATTAGTTCCCGATTCAGGTCCAAGAATCAATTCCCACTTGGTCAATGATTAGTTCCTGATTCAGGTCAAAGAATCAATTCCCACTTGGTCAATGATTAGTTCCTGATTCAGGTCAAAGAATCAATTCCCACTTGGTCAATGATTAGTTCCTGATTCAGGTCAAAGAATCAATTCCCACTTGGTCAATGATTAGTTCCTGATTCAGGTACAAGAATCAAATCCCACTTGGTCAATGATTCCTGATTTAGGTCAAAGAATCAATTCCCACTTGGTCAATGATCAGTTCCTGATTCAGGTACAAGAATCAAATCCCACTTGGTCAATGATTCCTGATTTAGGTCAAAGAATCAATTCCCACTTGGTCAATGATCAGTTCCTGATTCAGGTCAAAGAATCAATTCCCACTTGGTCAATGATTAGTTCCCGATATAGGTCAAAGAATATTTCCCACTTGGTCAATGATTGTTTCCCAATTCAGGTCAAAGAATCAATTCCCACTTGGTCAATGATTGAATCCTGATTCAGGTACAAGAATCAATTCCCACTTGGTCAATGATTAATTCCGCTACAAGAATCAATCCCACTTGGTCAATGATTAGTTCCCGATTCAGGTCCAAGAATCAATTCCCACTTGGTCAATGATTGATTCCCGATTCAGTTACAAAAATCAATTCCCACTTGATCAATGATTAGTTCCCGATTCAGGTACAAGAATCAATTCCCGCTTGGTCCTAAGCTCAATTTGCGCTTGGTCAATGTTTAGATCCTGATCCAGGTCCTGGTTCAATTCCCACATGTTCAGCACTTTCAACTTTGAAGATTTAATGCTAATATATAGTAAATAAATGAATTTTACCTTTATCTTCCATACAGAATCCAATGATAATGACATTCCAATGTTTCAGTTAAAAAAAATGAAATCGGCCATGACAATTTTGAAACAATAATGGAAAACGACTGTGACTATTAGTATCGAAAGCAATCAAATATTACATCAATTTAGCTTCCCCAAAGGAAACCTATTTATTTGGCGTAAAACTAATATTTGTTTTAACTGCTCTGCTCAAACTAACCTTTGATAAAAGGTTAATTGAGCGATATATATTGATTTTATATTAACTTTCTGATGGAAAACTGTTTGATGTAAATATTTCATTTTTGCTTCATTGTTTACCAAATTGTAAATATTACATTAGTATTTCTAAAAGGTATGTGAGAATGACAAAAATGTTCAATTGTAAATGAAACACTTCTAGGGACGTAGTTTGGCTAAAATAGATGTTTAGACTGATTTCTAATACTTATATTGGTGCCACCCCAACCCCCACCCCAAGGAATTCTCTTTCAGCTAGATTGTTGGAGGTACACTTTGGCATATTTATTTTTTTGTACGTTTTACATATTTATACAATATAATAACAAGTACACTGATTTCCTAGAAACTAGAATTTAATTATTTGATTTACCTTTTTAGTTTTGTCATTTTTTTAGAAAAAAAGACTAAGAGTTACCATCACCCCTGACTTCTTTATAAAATATTATAACAAGACCTTCGCAGAGTTCTTGTTTATTCAGTTGAACAAGGGGCATAACTCAATAATTATAGAGTCAGAGTTTTGGGCCATGCATGCTTTGCATGAGCATTCCTGTATATTTCAACATGTATACCAAGATTCAAAGGAATACCTTGAATAGTTATCAGGTTTTGGCCATGGTTAAAGTTTTCGCATAATGCTGGCACAGCCGCCACAGACGATAACAACATTCGTGACATTTATTCAATATTTATCTTTACTAAAACCAATTAAAAATTGGATGTTATTTCAGACATAAACTTATATGATTTATGCTGAATTCCACTCTTTCCAAGGCCACATGAGGTCTGGTAGGACTTAAACCAGGGATGATCCTTTGGATCGGAGATTAACACCTATTCCACAACACCAACTAAGAAATCTTAAACAAATTGGTATTTGCCAGTGAATTCTTAATGGTGTTTTTTGAGCATTTTCGGAGTTTCTAAATACTTCCAAGATAATGCTTATAAATAACTTATAATGATGATATAATCATATCTCCTGCAACACAAATCTATTTCACTGAAACTTCACTTTTAATTCTAGATTTTGCATTTCACCCAAAAAAAACTTTCATTAATTCTCTTGAAATTTCTTGAAATAGTTTCCCACTCATTTATAACCGAAATAAGATATAGGTTATCTCAGATATGTCTCTGTAATGATTAAGGCTTATCAGTTAATTCCTGGTTTATTATTATAGGTAATAGGCCAGGAATATTTCAAGCTAATCGGTGTTAATTTTTTACATGAAAAATGTTTCTATTCAAAACAACTTTCTTTATTTCCTAAGCCAATGTATACAAATAAACTTTGTTGACATGATAAAGTAAAATGGATGCTTCATTTGAAGTTTGTTTACGAAATCCTGCACATATATTACGAAATCCTGCACTTACAAAGGAAATTGCTAATTCATGCATTTTATGTGCAAAAATCACAAATTTAAGATGTTAAAATGCTTCTAAACAAGAAGAAGCAAGTGTACCTTGAACAGATGCCATTGCTCACTTTTTGCTCAAGGGTTCAAAACTCTACAAAGGATTGAGACAGAGTGATGTGACTTGCATTATATAGGCACAATTCGTTATTGCAAAATTGTACCAAGCTAGTAACTTTGAATTGTTTTTGTATTTATTAAGTTTTTCCTTGCCTACGCCTATGCCAACAGTAGTTTCAACACCAAGGTAGCGATGATACCTTAAATGTTCTATTAAACGCGCCAGGCACATGACTCTTTTTGAAAACCCTATTCAGATTTTTTTTTTAAATCTGCTAAATTCGATGAGCAGTCATTATTAGAGTCAAAGGATATGAAATACAGACTTCTTTTGTAACAGTTACCCAAAAACATTCTATCGTGACATTTATTTTTTTAGTTAAGAGTTAAGGTAAGCTTCGTTCATGTGGCAGAATAGAAAAAAAGACCCACTAACAAAGACCCCCAGAACATTATTTAGGGCATGTACATTTATTAGGACATTAATTCTTTATTCACAGAACCGACAAAGGGGGCACCTGTCTGACTCATTTAAACAACAGTTCTGCGACCATTTCTTCCAAAATTATCCGCAAAACAGTTGTTTCAAGTCAAATTTATGCCAGTGAGGCCATTTCGCTTGTAAATGTTTCCAAGCATATTCATATTCATTTTCCCAAGCAAATATAGCATGCAAACTTAATTCATTTCTCTTCATACCAGTCATTTCATGAAATTTTCCACACACAAAAAATCGTTACCTAAACATCTTTCATGCTGATTCAATAAATTCCCTGATAACATCAATTTTCTGAGTTTCAAATCTTTTACCATCAACATCAATGGCAGTTGCTTCCTTCAGTTCTGATAAAAAACATAAACTGGATGCTGTCCAAGAATATTCAAGTGTTAAAAAATGCAATTTTTACTTAGTAGGATGTAACTAGAACTTATATCCTTTTTCAAAAGCTTAGATTATAGACTTAGATTTTAGACCACTTAAATAACAAACTTATCATTTCTTGCACACAACATATACTTATTTACTTTTTGCTGTTGTTTATATACACACATATAACAAGAGCAGCACAATCTGATGTTAACAGCTGGTCTGGCTTTTAATTCTGGCAATCAAGGGGAACAACTCATGATTTATTTCTGCAGCTTTTATAATGGACCATGCTGGATAAGAAAGTACGTATTGTCACTGGTGACCATGTATACAGTGCTTAATATATATATGCATATATACATATATATATATATATATATATGTTGAACATATTTTTTATCTAAAGTTTAGTTGAAGATTTTGCATAACATTTTTAAACAATCAAGGGACATCACTCACAAAATATTACAATCAGAGTAATAGGCTTGTTGCATACTAATGTATTTATTTGAGCTGGTATCATTATTACAAAGTTTCATGCAAATGTTTAGAATAAAAATGACCAGTGTATCAACGTTTTTGGAATCCAACACCACATCACTAAGTTCAACTTTTTTCTTCGAAAGCAGTCTCAGTTGCTTAAGAAATGAACATAAAATGCATGCAAAATACCATATTTGAACATAGTTAAAAGAAAAATTAGCCTAAAAATCATTCTGAAAGTAATTACCTTTGATAATTAATACCTCAGGTATTCATTCAACTCCACACTGTATCATCTTGGAGGCAATATGCAAGTCTGCATATTAGCCAAACCATTTAGATTACCAGATAATGCATGTTAAATTGTTCCAGACTTATTATACCTGTCTCCAGTTCAGGGAACAGCTAGGTAGGTTATTTGATTATAAGCCAAATTATATTGCAAAGAAATTTCATTTCATCAGAAGGCAATTCTTTTAAAGAGCTTTGGGTGGGGTTATGTGGGCTTTTTCCAACAAACAAGAATCCAACATAAATATTTGTTTTGGTTTCAAATTCATCCTATCATTTTTTTAACTGTATGAGTATGTTTGTGTATCAAATGCTATCTTAGGAGATTTAAAGATAATTTTCAGATTAACATCACTGGAATGTTAAAGTTAGAGACACTTGTTTTTATCTATATCTGGTTATCATAAAATATACAAACATATAGCAAACAAATGTTTAATGTCACCCGCAATGGTTTTTCTAAGGCAATTTAAGTGAAATGATAATGCAAATGCTAATGCAAGCTCCACCTACCAGGTGCTGCTAGTTTCTGGGCTTGGAGTGACGCAGTCGCATGGAGTGCTGGAAATGAGATGAAAAATGAATGAATGACAACAGAAATGTTATTGACACTGCTGCTACAGTGAGTGCTGATAAAGGCATTGTTGTTGCTGCTGCTGTTAGAGATGATGATATTTGTGGAGAAGTGAAATGTAAATGGTGATGCAAAGTAATATTAAAAGAATGATAACTGTGGCTGCTGCTGCTGCTTATGATGGTGATACTGCTGCTGCTGTTGCTCATATATATCTAACAATAGTGTTGATGAATCTTGATGCTGACTACTCTAGCTGCTCTTTATGTAATAATGCTCTTTATGTAATAATGACATTTTTTTTTTTTTTTAATTTTGTTGGAGCTCTAGACTGTTATTTGATGATGATGATGATGATGATGATGATGATGATGATGATGATGTGATGATGATGATGATGATGATGATGATGTGATTATAGTTATATAGACCAAATTGATGTTGTTTTTGTTGTTGTTATTGATAATCTATTACTGAGGTAATTATTTAAGTTGTGTAAATAAACTGACAGCAATGACAAACAACATGTCCAATGGCTGAAATTCCCTATCAAGAGCACAATGCAGCACAATCAATGCTGAAAAACAGAAATCCAAAGGTGAGTCATTCAATTTCCATCATCTGGTGATTTTTCTATTGATTAATCAAGGCAATATTGTCACAGAATCATTCTTGCATTCACACTGTCTGTACAATTACTTCCATCCCGATATTCAAATGTGTTAAACATGCCCAAATGCTATAGGTAAGTAAGACTTAAGTATTGTTTACAGATTTAGAATAACAGTATCAAATTAACCACTCATATACATTTCATAAGTTATGTTCATTTTTAGCAATACAGTGATAATGAAATATGTATCAGGCTCTTCAGCAAGGAGCTTTTATGACAAAAACAGAAGAACGTAGGAGATTGTTGTGACATTAAGAAGGAATTCAAAATAAGGAATTGTGTAAATCATTTTAGAATCATTTTAAAACAATTTTCTTTCTTAGCAATTTTTGAATGTCTTATACCCTTTTAATTGTGATGAAACTTAGCCCTAAATTGCAGTTAGTGGTAAAGATTATTGCCTAAAATGGGCCATCTCCGGTCAGCAATATTTCAATTTACTTATATGCATCACTTCAGACTAACCAGATAATTCTTGAACAATATATACTAATATATTAAATAAAAACTGAACAGCAGTTTTAAAAAAAACGAGAAGGAAAAATAGGTAATTTAACAGTAGACATAAGAAAAAGTAAGAGCTGGCCCTTTCGAACAATAGGAAAAGTTGGAAAGAGCTGGAAAGCTAGAGAGCCTGATGTACTATTGCATTGTTAAATGGAAACAGTTTTATGTACATATAAATGCTCTAAAACCTCAGAACTTTTGACAATTGTAACACCTAAGTAAGTTTTACGATTTCATAAAAATATGCATAAATAGCACACAAAGCTAAATTATCACACAGAAACCAAGTCAGAAACCAAGGAAAGCAAATAAGCTCCAACAAGAGCACCATGTGGGGATGTTAACGCTTGTCTGTTTATCTTGTTTGATAAAAGGGAGATAACTGTGTGAGCAATTGAACTCGAGTGATGAGACTATAGCATCTTGTATGTATAACATTGGGCCCGATTGTTCAGAACTTTGTTAAAGTTAACAATGTTGTTAACTTCATCTTAGTTAACTTTTTAAGGTACTGATATTCTATGTAAAACAAGTATAGCTGAATCAGCTCTCTCAATATTTGTGAAAAGTACCTGCAGATCAAAGTAGAATCTTTAAGGTATTAAAGATTTGAAAGTGAATTATGATCCAGGGAACAAAGTAATGTTAACTTTAACAAAGTTCTGAACAATCAGCCCGTTATGTGGTATTATTGCTTGAAGTCACATGGTACCAAGTTTCTATTAAAAATACAAATCTTGACTTCCTTCCTTCATTTCTTGATTTTCAACAACACCAAGGCTATGATTGAGTACCTCATCAGTTTCTACTTCAAAAGACAGGTAAGCCATTATACCAAAGACTAGCTACTCACAAGTGCTCGGGTGTGCTGTGCATTTTGTTCGTGCTCAGATCCGTAGATTTCGATCGCGCTCGTTTCCTGGTCAGTCGTCCAAGACTCATCGTTCGTTTTAACGTGCCAACAATTGTGTTGCTAGAGAATAACAAGAACAAAACAGGGACTAAAGCAGCCATTCCCGAAAAACAAATAAAAGTAAAAGCTACACAGCAAAACAAGTTGTCACACAGTGCAAATAAATGGTTAATACATGTGTATGGAGATGTTTGTGTAATAAATCTGTATCTAAACAAAATGCATAGCTGTACACTGTAATATAGTGTATGTAATAATAGTTTTTCAACAAAAATTTGCCTGAAAAATGCCACTAAAATGAATCCTCATATCAAAAAACAGAAAATATTTCATAATTTGTTTTTAAAATGTAACAACAAAAAATACTACATTAGACAAAATATGTTTTTAAACACTTAATTACTTCAGTCAGCATTTTTGTTCTCACAATTTCTTAGCTTATTTCTAAGAATAGCATTAATCTGAATTAAGTTCAGGAAATAAAAATCAAATGGTAACCATTAGTCCAAAAAGCTAAAAATGAACAATTTAACAGCTGTCCTGTTTACTAAACAGCGGCAGTACATAAACAGGATTCTGTTTCCAAATATCTCTCCTATCTATAGTACTTATATAGCTAATTAGACAATTTCTTGTCAAGAGATTACGTTAGCTATATTCACAAACCATATACAGGTGGGGGGTGTCATAGTTTCTTTATTTTCATATATGTTATGTACCAAAGGGCAAAGCTGGTGAACGGACATGCAATCATCATCTTTTAGTTGAAATGTGATAAATGAACACTTTCAGTAATGCAATAGAATGTATATATGGAAGGTGAGTGTGGGGGTGGGGGTGGGTGGGGTGGGGGGGGTCGGATGAGGGGATGAAGGCATATGACCCTCCAACCCATAGCTGATAGGCAACATCGTAATTGAACTATATCAACAACCCTGTGATAACAACAGGGATGTAGGCATTATTGGCAAAAACTAGGGATGCAATATTCGAATATTCGATCAAACGTTTGGTATTCGAATGTCAAAATCGGTATTCGAATATTCGATGTTTTTGTATTGAATAATTATAATAATAAATATTTTGCCTACAACTACGTTGTTGTGTTTAAGATTCGTTTGTCTTGTTTTAACAACGATTGGCCCATAGTGCCAGAGGTGTGAATGTGATGACAATAGACTAAACACGCGGCATGTGTCATTTAGAGACATATCGTCGGTTACTATAAAAAGTCCCCGTGTTTTTACCATAACTGGCTTATTTTAAAAACACGGGGAGTGACAGAAAACGACAAGTGACAGAAAAAAATCCAATAATTTTAGGTAAATTAAGAATTTCTGAAATAAACTAGTACCCAAGTTTGTTTAGTTTTTCCGTAGTTTGTATAGTAGAGGTCAATCCCAGAACGAGGCTGCTCGTTCTACGGAGACTCTCTATTGGCGCATAACGCCAATTGACCAGCAATCCATCTAGGTTCACGTGGTTTACAAATATGAAGACAGAGGAATATTAATTAAAAGTTTTTGTTTATTTTTCTTTGTTCATAAAGTATGAATTTTTGTCTTTCTGAAATGAAGAATTTCAAAGGCTCATTTGGTGAAATTCAGGGTCCGCCACGCGTAGTTGTTACGACAAAGTAGAGCTAAAATGCCCCGGCTATTACTTTAGAGAATATTATAAAAGTTTACTACAACTTTTAAAAGATGTATCTTGGTAATCGAATATTCGAATATTTGTTCGAAAGAATTACCGAATATTTGAATATCAATTTTGCCATTCGTTTGCATCCCTAGCAAAAACTATCATGATAAATCACAATATTTCATTTGTGGATCAGGTTATCCGAAACATATTGCATTATACCGTGTTTATTTTTTTTATATAATCCCTGGTGATTATTTAGTTTTTATGTTTATATCATCATTATTTCACTGCCTGTTTCAATAATCCATAAATATCAGACAAAGTAATTAATGTGTTCAGCTGTGTTCTTTATCATGTATTATACACCATATGTTTATTATGCATTTAGCTATCAGGAACTATGCATTCAAACAGGCAATCCCTTATGCCATACAATACAAAAGAAAATATCTACATTATTGCCCCTTCATATGGGTATATATATCTTCTGATCCCTATCATAATATATCAGTTTATCGATAATAATGCACTCAAAATGCCAACATGTCCTCAGATACTTTCAATATAAGGGACATCACTCAAAAAACTTTCCTAAAAATCTTAAGGAGTTATGCTCTCTTAAAAAGGCTTTAATGGGAAGTAACTGATTCCCTACAAACAAACAATAACTGAGAATTACTCCCCTTTAACTATTGACCAAATATTTGCACATGCTGTCCGACTGACTCAAGTATTCAAGGACCAAGACTATGCACATATAGCAAATATAAACCAGCTTTTCTTTTATAAATTACTGTCAACTGCATTGGCATCACAAGGATTTTGTTCTCTCAATATTTGTATTAATGATAATAAATGCTTTTTTTAGTGATTTTTTTTATAGGGACCATTACTAATAGAATTTTTATTTTTTAAACCATAGATATATAAAAAAATAAAATGAAAAAGAAAACCCAACCTATGTGATGGTTGAGAAAATTAGGCATGCTTCTGAAATTCAGTCAACATGGAACTCAGTTTTTATCGTGCATAACACTCTTTTAGTACCACATCTAATTGCTGAAAGATGCACAACAAACATAAAATGAATGACTTACCTTTCTGGTTCAGGCGTTGAAATTCCATTACGTTTTCTGTCCAACTTGTGAGCCGATTTTGTTCGCTTCAAATTGGTTTTGAATCCTTTTCTTATCAGAAAATTCTGCAAAAAATGACATTTTTTCAATTGTAACGACTGTTTTCAAAATTTATAAGCAGCTTTTTCCAAGTAAATTTAAATTGTTTAATCGATAATCTATCCAAAGAGGAGTGCATAAACCTCTTCCACCTTTGAAATTTAGAAATAATATTAACTATTTGAGAGTCTGCATATCAAAGAAAGCCAAATTTAGATTTTCTGCATACCCAGTACCATTCTCTTTTAGGAGAATACAATTAAAGAAAGCCATGATTACCTTGTACCAAATCGATAAAAGGGTATATAGTATGTTTTCATTATTGCTGCAGACTTCACTTGAAAAAAAAACTATCTAAGGGAGGTCACGCATTCAGTACTAATTGTAGTAAAGCTTACTAAGAGTTATCTTCCATTTACTAAAGTTTGACAAAATAATCTACCATCATATGCATGAAGAGGGAAAAAGCATTATGGCTATCATATCTTTTATTTTCTGATGTCTTGTTGAAATTAGTGTAAACTAAAACATATATAGTTACAGTTATTTCATCAATAAAATTAGCACATAATTTACTATGCAAGGAAGTAATTTGGCTAAGAATTTTGAAACCATGAAAACTATGTGCCCATAAATTTGGTTCCAAGTAAACATTGAATAATTTTCAGAGATTAATATGTCACTATAGGGAATTCTTCATTTTTCGAATTATCTTCTTATTTAAGATATGAATGAATATCTAAGACATGGCATAAGAAAGGGATGGCAAACTTACAGTGAAGCGTGAGGGCGTAGAAGTGGGTGTTTCCATGGCAACCGTGTCCTCGACGACAACAGATGGAACCACAGGCACACTGCCCCTCCGTGAGTCTCGATCTCCTGACAGTTTCTCATAGGATGTGTCTGAAAGTACACAAAACAAGAAAGCTTTAGGATGATACAATTTGAATTGTACAGGTAAGATGCTTTGGTTCTGACCAATGAATAGCCTTTTCAGTCCAACCACCAGGTCCAAACACAGGTGTATAAGAACCATTGTCATGTTCTGAAATACTGAAAAGATGTAGAGCAAATTCAATGTTGTTTTGATCTACAAACATTGCCTTGGACTAGTAGGTCAACAATGCCATGGTCAAGGTCAACAAATACTATGTCTTGAGCTGCTCCTCGGATTGTTTTTTCCCTTTTTTCTCTTTTATCAAAGCAGAAATTCAAGTCACAAGATGACGGCTACTAAATATAAGTACTAAATATAATGAGCATCGATTTGCAGGGCATAAGTAAATCCTGAACTTTCAGCGGTTGTCCGGTTAGCGCACTCGCTTCCACCAAGGCGACCCAAGTTCGATTCCCAGCCTCGGCGCATGTGAGTTTGGTTAGTGGTCACCAAGCTGGACAAGTGGGTTTCCTCCGGGTACTCCAGTTTCCCCACAACTCAAGACCACACTCTTGCTCAACATCGTGCCAATGAGAGTGTAATTTATCATAACTTTCTTCACAATACTTATAAAATATATAATGTGTAAACTTTATCCAGAATTTAAATGTTTACACATCAATAAGGATTGGGCATAAAACATTTAAGTATGTATATGTATTGTTTGTTTGCCTATTGTTGTTGAAGAATATAATTATGAAGAATATTGGATAGATACAAGTGAAAGGAAGTTGTGTCATAATCTTGTGGAAAAAATAATTGAACACAGTCTTAATATCATGTAAAAGATCTCTAATTTATTGCTGTTACACTAAACTGGTACTCAATTTCGAAATTCACTCAAATTATTTCTTTTAGATAACATTGACATGACATGCCAAAGTTTGACTTCAAGGACTATTCTTTTTTCACTAAAAATGACGAAAGATCCAAACTATTGGAAATACTATGAATAAGAGCAACTGGTTAAGAAGCTTGATGAGCTGATACAGGAAGGTCCTGGTGTTATACTGAAGTGTTCCAAAGGGCAGGCAGCCCTGCCGATGTCTCCAATGGAGCTCACAGAGAAGAGCCAATGAAGGGACAAACTGGAGAAGGTATGGCTAAAGTGCAGGCAGCCCTGCAGATGTCTCCAATGGAGCTCACAGAGAAGAGCCAATGAAAGGACGAGCTGGAGAAGGTATGGATGAAGTGCAGGCAGCCCTGCAGATGTCTCCAATGGAGCTCACAGAGAAGAGCCAATGAAGGGACAAGCTGGAGAAGGTATGGCTGAAGTGCAGGCAGCCCTGCAGATGTCTCCAATGGAGCTCACAGAGAAGAGCCAATGAAAGGACAAGCTGGAGAAGGTATGGATGAAGTGCAGGCAGTCCTGCAGATGTCTCCAATGGAGCTCACAGAGAAGAGCCAGTGAAGGGACAAGCTGGAGAAGGTATGGATGAAGTGCAGGCAGTCCTGCAGATGTCTCCAATGGAGCTCACAGAGAAGAGCCAATGGAGGGACAAGCTGGAGAAGGTATGGCTGAAGTGCAGGCAGCCCTGAAGATGTTTCCAATGGAGCTCACAGAGAAGAGCCAATGAAGGGACGAGCTGGAGAAGGTACGGCTGAAGTGCAGGCAGCCCTGCAGATGTCTCCAATGGAGCTCACAGAGAAGAGCCAATGGAGGGACGAGCTGGAGAAGGTATGGCTGAAGTGCAGGCAGCCCTGCAGATGTCTCCAATGAAGCTCACAGAGAAGAGCCAATGAAAGGACAAGCTGGAGAAGGTATGGATGAAGTGCAGGCAGTCCTGCAGATGTCTCCAATGGAGCTCACAGAGAAGAGCCAATGGAGGGAAGAGGCTGAAGGGGGTCAATATACGGGAAACATATTCAAGACCTGGCATTGAGGATGATGAGCAGATCAAGCCGGTATGGAGAGACACACGCTACATTACCTAGCAGGAGGGAGAGAACGAATGCCACGGTCTGGCCTCAGTAGAAAGGGCACAAGGGAGATGATGAGTGGCCTATATTGAACAGGAAACTTACTGATGCCTTAAATTTTTATAGTTAGTTGCTCAGAAACACTGGAACATGTTCATGGACAAAGAAATCATTCCTGAAGATAAACACTACAACTGTGTCTAAACAGGAAACAGACTATGAACCAACCCTGACAAGGTGTCATGAATCCATGTCTATGCATTTTGCTGTTGGATCTGAATACCTCCTTCGTAACAAGTTTGGTTATATCAAACAGGTTTTGAAACACAATGTGTATGTATTCACACAAGTATTTGTATGTAGTAACATTGTATAATTTTCTTTAAACTAAGTCTTGTTGATAATCACATAAAATCAGTTTCTTCGTGTTACCATACATGTCATTTTAAACATATACAATGCAGACACACCTGGATGTAAACAAAAAGAAGTCCACACATACGCATGAAGTAGTCTTTCGCATCCTCTACAATCTTGATTATAACAACATCTATCAAACCAAAACAATTTTTCTATAATTGTTCTATTATAATGGTTAAAATCATTATTGAACCAATTGGAGGGCAGTATTTTTCAAAACTGGACTTTTAAATTCTATATTGATTAACATTTTACGTCCTGTTCTTATTGTTTGGAACGCCAGCATATAATTGCCGTTCACAGTTAAGTTGAAACAAAATAGTTTGTCTGATTATTTGGAGATGTATTCAGGCGTCTTACTTCTTTATGGGTACTGAAAGATATCTGCAGTTATTTGCGGTTCTGCGTAGATTACACACTAAATTAAAATGCAGAATTTGTTTTGTTGTAAAACTGAGTTTTAATACTAGGCATGAATCACCAAAAAACAAGAGCTCTGCATGCAGACAACAACGCTTCTACGTTTAGCTGAATAAAAAAGACGAAAACAGTGTGTCCAAAATCAGACATGTTGAAATGACCTTTAACTTGTGTTATATTAATTCAGTCTCTTACGCGTTCATATTTAAGCAGCTATGGGAGAAAACATGTTCCTTTGAAAGGGGTGACACTGTCTTGTTAGTAAACATAAATGACTTAAACCATTATATATACATTTTCATTGATTTGGAGGTCTTTGTGATAATTGAGCATTCGCCTAGCTGCACTATGCTTGAAGGTTTAATTTCCATAATGACCTTCGAATAAATAATCACTCATACTTAGTAGCAGTTGACCTTGACCTTTACAAAACTGTTTTAACGTCTACTTACTGAAGAAAAGTCTTTTGAAAAAGTTGATGAGCATCATCGTCTAAGATTGGTTTTTTTCTTCCTCTTTACTTGGTTGCTAAGACATCATTGTCAATGAAATAATAGGCACCATAGTAACACATAGTCTCCATCCATCGATAAACATGTATACGTGTATTTTAAATTATTGTCACAAAATAATATCTACACTTAAAACTTTCATCCATGTTTTTTTCACAATAATAAACGTAACTTTCCTCCAAATATTAAAAGAATTGTTCACTATGAAAACAGCAAAGTCCGCATTCACATTTATTCGATACCAAACTTCTTCAAAATGATGAGTCGAAATACTTTTAAAACATAACCTTACACTGATTGGTCAGATGGACAGAACAATACACGATGTAACATAATATCCTTTTCACTAAGAACTTAAATTTTATTCATACTATGGTAAACTGTGTTCTATATATTGTCTGTACTAATTATCATATATATATATATATATATATATATATTACTGCCAAAAAACAAACAAAACACTTATGATCAATAAATTATTTAAAACCAAAGTGGTCCCAAATGGCCTCTGAAATGTTCACTCAAAATAATCTAAATTTATTGAACCCATTTCGGAATGAGTCAGATCTGCAAGCCTTATTCAATAACAATGTTTATATCCCCGCGCAGAAACTGCGACTTTCCCCGCTATTGCACATCGCACACCCCCATTGCACAAGGCCATATCAAGAAACGATATCCCATTACATAAAATGTCCCATTGCTGCATTGACTTATTTAGGGCTATTTGTGATTCCCTCGGCACCGTTATGGAGAGAAATATATGATGCGCAGACCAGACAGTTCCAGGAGCAGTAATGCTTGTAGGCATGAATATTTATGAGACTTCATTTTTTTTCATATGAGAATGAATAATTGTTAAAGTTGTTCAATTAAACAGAATCATAACAGCATACAAATGACCATTTTTACATTCAGGAAGCAATATAATTCAATGAAAGATAATATCAATCATAATTTTATATTTATTATACTAAGAAACGCCCAAAATAGGACTCAGGCCTTGAACTACTGCCATAGAAGTAACCCGGAATTCACACAACTGGATTTTCCCATGCCAGTGCAAAAAAATCCCTGTTATATTTAGGCTATTAAAAATTCATATCACATATAAATAAGTCAATTATTTTGAATTAAGGTGTGTCTATTAAAACTTAGCTTGGGGAACCCAGAATGTTTATTATTTCTGGTTTCAGCTAATGGGCACCCATTGTCCAAATGGAACGCTTTTATTTACAGTTTAAGAATTTTTTCACAACCAATTTCTTTTACAATGCAAACTTTAATGCACAACAGAATATAACTATAAATTTTAGAATAATTCAAGCTCTCTAAAAAATTACATGACCATGTGATTTCTGTAAATATTTTTTTCGATAAACAAAGTGTTCATCACAGTTATATTTATCACTTGTTTCAAAATAATATACTATACAATAATAATAATAATAATTAAATAATAATATTAATAATATAATAATAATAATAATAATAATAATAATAATAATAATAATAATAATAATAATAATTATTATTATTATTATTATGATTAATAATAATAATAATAATAATAATAATAATAATAATAATAATAATAATAATAATAATTATAATAATAATAATACTCATAATCATAATAATAATAATTATGATGAATTGCACAATACCATCTTCAAAGTATACACCAAACACATTTCAAACACAACACGCACATAGAGTAGTATAATATACAATATATAAATCCTGAACAACACTTTTCTCATTTGTCCAATCTTAACCAACACACATGCATGTTCTACCATAAAAAGTGAACAAATACTTCCTAGTCTTTAAGTACCGTACATCCTCCACAGGAGGTTCCTTCACAGTTTTGAATCAAGTTTACCTATGAGCAAAACTTTGTTCAGTTTAATAATATGAGAATTTAAAGCAACTGTGCACCAGATGATCAATTGCAAGAAAAAAAGAAAATTGTCCCAAACTGTCATGAACTTGGTATTAATGTGAACAATGCGTTGAAACTTACTAACTGAAGTACCACATAGTTTACAATTTATTAAAAAAGGTACCAAAATGTAAAAAAATATTGTGTTGGAGACCGGGTTCGAACCCGTGTCGCCAAAATTGCAGTCTAGCATCGTATCCACTGAGCTACGACGGCTTGCTCTAATCGGGTGACATAATTCAGCTATACACCTAACTCGGTAATATCACGTGATAACACCGACTAGCCAATCACGCATAAGGCATGAATTCTACTAGGTAGACATACCCAGTAATCTTTTTTATTGGAAAAATACGAAAAACTGCGAAAACTAAATTTATTGTAAACTATGTGGTACTTCAGTTAGTAAGTTTCAATGCATTGTACACATCTATACCAAGTTTATGTCAGTTTTCGACAATTTTCTTCATTTTTTTGCTGTTTCATCATATGTAGTACAGCCCCTTTAAAGAACAATTAAGCTAATATTCAGTAATAAATTCTACATTTTTTAAGAACAAATAGTTCTCTCTTTTTTCACAGCATTATAATCAGTTGTTTTATTGGAAATAATATGGTACCTCCACAATGGACATATTCATGAAATACCAAAATATTCAATCTATTAGCTGTAGAATAATGACTTGTTTATTCTTTCATTATTGTGTACTGGGAGAATGCCCACTTCACACCTGATACTCATTTAGTTTTAGGCCTACAAAAAAATCTGTGTAAAGGGAAACGGTTTCAAAAGCTATAAAAAAATAATATATAAAGTCCAATCAAAACAGCAAAGCAAGTCACAAACAACATTTTGGTATGTTAATTAAATCTTAACTATTCATGTTGAAAATTGTTATCAACACAATTAAGTTAAAGAATCCATCCATATACACATGATATCCAGATATATATGTATTATTATCAATTTAACTTCTTCAAAAATTACGGTTGAAAAAACTCTTGGGACTTGGGGTGGGGGTGGGGGGGGGGGGTGTCATCTGTCAGGTTGCCAGAAACACATATTTTTTCTTTTGGCCTAACCTGGTAGTGTTTCCAATCTACCAATCAACCAATATTTTTCCGGAAATTACAAGATTTACACAAGTTCCTTAATAAGTTTGCACTAACATTGTCAACCAGTCAGTCAGTCAGTTAATGTGATTTGGTCAAAGTGGTCTGTCTGTTTGCCTGCCTGTCTGTCTGCTGTCAGTCTGTTTGCCTATCTGTTTGCCTGTCTGTCTGTTTGTCTGTCTGTCTGTCCGTCCGTCCATCCGACCAAAATGCCCCCCGCCCAAAACCCGCCACCTGCCTGCCTGCCTGCTAGCCAGCCTGCCTGTCTGTCCGTCCGTCTGTCTGTCTGTCTGTCACAGTCTTATTGCTGCAGGTTGGTCAGCCTGAGTTAAGCGATGGTTGGATCTCTCCGAACATCTTTCTTCACTTCTCTGAGGAATCAGGATGATGGATGATAGTTTGTGAACAGACATGTCCACAGATTATAGATGAAACAGAAAAAAACCCCAGTAAGTCTTGATGAAAGCTCTTCTTACAATGGTAGCCATGGTAAATCAGTAATAAATCAGACAAGATGTCACTGATTAGCTATAAACATGAAGCATAATAAATGAAGACCAGTGCTATCCTTCTATATGTTCATCAGATGTTCCAGCTAGGACCACCACTGTACTTCGAAGCCCCATAATGCTTTGAAAACATAAGTTACTGTGGACTCAACACAAATGCTTGGCTTATCAGTAAATGAACCAAATGAGCAGGTTACACATAGGAACATGTCAAATGTAGTGGCTACTTATGACTGATAAGCCCTCTGTCTGGGAGATATTGTGTACATTATTGTATTTGTTGCCATCATATATTTATGCGGTAGCTGGGAGTACTGAGGGTTATTGGTGCCATGTGGTAGTGAAAGGAGGGGAGTAAAAGATGAAATGAGCATAAGATTAATTAACAAAACTAGTTTAAGAGCTTTCCTCATTTAAGTGATATTCTAAATTCGCAAGTAGCAATGTTAAATTCCAAAACTCCCAACAAATTATAGGGCTTTTTGACATATTCTACAATACATGGACATATGAGAAGTGACATTTACATGACATAAAATCAATTCTTATATTCATCAGTGAAAAATGACCATCCAGGAACTCAGTTGCATTATATTGACCCTTTTTCACCTATGATGTTATTAAAGGAAAGAACAATTTTATTTATATATATGTATATTTTTAAATTTGATTTCATATTTATAACATAAATTTTATGATATGAAATTAATTTAGTAAAAAATTGCTGGACTCAAGTGACCTTTAAATAATCGAGATGGTATTTTTCTAATTCAAATAATCTCATGAATTGTATCTGGCAATATACTCATTTTCTTTTAACAAAGGGAGGTCATCATTGCAAACAACCATTGGCCAAAGGGGGAGAACTCATTATACAGAAACTGTGTGTGTGTGGTCTTAAGCATTACATTGATTTTACTGTTTTATATGTTTTCAATCTTTTCCTGTTTCAACTTCATTATATCTGACCCATTGACATTGTATTAATATATCACAGTTTAGGTAGTCAATCTTAAAGAACATAAGTGTTATGGAAACACATGGTACAGCCGTGTTTAATAAATAAAAATATTTATGAATTAAAGTGACAATCTTATTTAAAATCAATACATACACATGTATAACAAACATATATTTTGAGTTATAAACCTTTAACTACTTACCTAAAAATACATTTATGGAAAATATTATTTACTGATAACAAAATTGTAACTGTGCTTTAAATCACTGAAAATACAAAAATATTTAATGATTGGTAAGTGCTTAAAGATTTACTGCAACCTACTATCGTCTCAAAAGGTAGAAATATCGTGTTTTCTCATTCTTTTCACTCTTTTCTTTCAAATTAAACTCAATTTCCTTTATGAGCACAATTGTTTTCAACATTTATTCATCCTTTTTGGTATATTAAAACAATTGTAGTAATTGTGGTAAATCTTATTTGGGAGTAAAAGTGCATTTTAAAGGAATTGTGTGTGGTAAACCCATGGTTGATCATTAAAATTATTTATCTATAAATCAGTTTTTGTTTAAATATACTTACATCAAACATCATCATTTGTTCTAAAATTAATACATGTCCTAAACATCTACTTATACTTAATGGCATATCATAAGATCTTTAGAATTAATTCTTCTTGTCAATATTTGGAATATCAAACTGTAATTATACTAGAGATAGCTTTTTGGCTAAAGCACTTTTCTCCGACATTGGTGACAAATGATCAATGATGGACATGAAATTTCTTCTTTAGGACTGGAGATAAACCAACGTAGGGGTCATGTACTGGTCATGACCAACCTGCATACCAAGTATGATGTTCCTGGGTCCAAGTATGAAGTTCCTGGGTTCAAGCGCTCTATAGCAATTGAGCGGAAACAAATTGTGACCTACACACTGGTGACTAACAAATCGTTTTTCAGCTGCAAGTCTCTTATCATGTACAACAAGCATAGCAAGCATGAAGTTCCTTGTTTAAGGCAGAAGTGATTTTCGAAATTAGAAGTTTTTCTTTTATTATTTTGATGTGATTTTAGGTTGAAAGGGATGGGTCTTCCAACTTGAATGACGGTAGTGATATTGCAGCAGTATACCACTAGACCACTATCACCCTGGTGGGGATCGAACCCACATCCTCTTGATTAAGAGGTGGACACCTATACCACTAGACCACTGTCTCCCTGGTGAGATCGAACCCACAACCCCTTGAGTGACAGGTGTACACCATAATACTACTAGACCACTCTCACCCTGGTGAGGATCAAACCCACATCCTCTTGATTAAGAGGTGGACACCTATACCACTAGACCACTATCACCCTGGTGGAGATCGAACCCACATCCTCTTGATTAAGAGGTGGACACCTAAACCACTAGACCACTCTCACCCTGGTGAGGATCAAACCCACATCCTCTTGATTAAGAGGTGGACACCTATACCACTAGACCACTCTCACCCTGGTGGGGATCAAACCCACATCCTCTTGATTAAGAGGTGGACACCTATACCACTAGACCACTCTCACCCTGGTGAGGAACAAACCCACATCCTCTTGATTAAGAAGTGGACACCTATACCACTAGACCACTGTCTCCCTGGTGGAGATCAAACCCACAACCCCTTGAGTGACAGGTGTACACCTTAATACCACTAGACCACTCTCACCCTGGTGAGGATCAAACCCACATCCTCTTGATTAAGAGGTGGACATCTATACCACTAGACCACTGTCTCTCTGGTGGAGATTGAACCCACATCCTCTTGATTAAGAAGTGGACACCTATACCACTAGACCACTGTCTCCCTGGTGGAGATCAAACCCACAACCCCTTGAGTGACAGGTGTACACCTTAATACCACTAGACCACTCTCTCCCTGGTGGAGATCAC
The DNA here is from genome assembly GCF_026914265.1 of Mya arenaria. NCBI lineage: Eukaryota > Metazoa > Mollusca > Bivalvia > Myida > Myidae > Mya > Mya arenaria. Next base: position 18,116,666 of record NC_069138.1, read on the forward strand.
ACCCACATACTCTTGATTAAGAGATGGACACCTATACCACTAGACCACTGTCTCTCTGGTGGAGATTGAACCCACATCCTCTTGATTAAGAGATGGACACCTATACCACTAGACCACTGTCTCCCTGGTGGAGATCAAACCCACAACCTCTTGATTAAGAGATGGACACCTATACCACTAGACCACTGTCTCTCTGGTGGAGATCAAACCCACATCCTCTTGATTAAGAGATGGACACCTATACCACTAGACCACTGTCTCCCTGGTGGAGATCAAACCCACAACCCCTTGAGTGACAGGTGTACACCTTAATACCACTAGACCACTCTCTCCCTGGTGAGGATCAAACCCACATCCTCTTGATTAAGAGATGGACATCTATACCACTAGACCACTGTCTCTCTGGTGGAGATCAAACCCACATCCTCTTGATTAAGAGATGGACACCTATACCACTAGACCACTGTCTCCCTGGTGGAGATTGAACCCACATCCTCTTGATTAAGAGATGGACACCTATACCACTAGACTACTGTCTCCCTGGTGGAGATTGAACCCACATCCTCTTGATTAAGAGATGGACACCTATACCACTAGACCACTGTCTCTCTGGTGGAGATCAAACCCACATACTCTTGATTAAGAGATGGACACCTATACCACTAGACCACTGTCTCCCTGGTGGAGATTGAACCCACATCCTCTTGATTAAGAGATGGACACCTATACCACTAGACCACTGTCTCTCTGGTGGAGATCAAACCCACATCCTCTTGATTAAGAGGTGGACACCTATACCACTAGACCACTGTCTCCCTGGTGGAGATCGAACCCACATCCTCTTGATTAAGAGATGGACACCTGAACCACTAGACCACTGTCTCCCTGGGTGACAGGTGGACACCTATACCACTAGACCACTGTCTCCCTGGTGGAGATCGAACCCACATCCTCTTGATTAAGAGATGGACACCTATACCACTAGACCACTGTCTCCCTGGTGGAGATCACACCCACATCCTCTTGATTAAGAGATGGACACCTATACCACTAGACCACTGTCTCTCTGGTGGAGATTGAACCCAAGACCTCTTGGGTGACAGGTGTACACCTATACCACTAGACCACTCTCAGCCTAGTAGGAGTCAACCACAACCTTGTGATTTAGAGGCGGACCTCCCTGTGACCACCGTAATGACTTAAAATTAATACTCTTACCTCTTCCTGCTAATTCCAAAAATAATTTCTTCATTGTGAATTATTCCAAGTTAAAAGTCATTAAAGGCACATGTTGTTAAATTGTTTAATTGGCTCAATCATTTTGACCAAAAGTTACTCCTTCTTTCTGTTTATAGTTTTTTATTCATGTTTTTTTTCTTTAACATGTATGTTTTGTTTTTCTTTTGTCTCAATGATTTATCAAAACTGTTGAAAACATTCTTTTTATACACACAATATATCGATCAGTATAATGTTGATGTTAAAATCACAACATTAATGAATGTCGACAATCATTATCAAAAGTTATTTTTTTATTATCCTTGTTTGTTTACTCCTCATTGAAAAACTGCACTAGTTCCACATGTAGATCAGGTATAGTTTCTAGTACATTATCCACAAAAGGTTATCGCAGTGTACTGCTTGAAATCATGTCACCGAAACAGGAATTAAATTCTTCATGAATAAAGAACAATGATTCATGAAAACTTCATTATTTTCCTCACTATAGCCTTCATTATGAACATTTCTTTAACACGTTTCAGCAGCTCAACATTCTGATTTAACAATAAATAAACATTTAAAAATCACTATTCAGGTTTAAACCATTGAAATGTTTATTATATGACTAATACGGTTGAACTATACGAACACAAAATAAACTGTTCAATACCGATTACAATCAAGCAACAAATACAAACTATTGATTAAAATTGATTAAATTCCATCTAAATTTTTGGTAACAAAATGGTTTCCCATTTTGATATAAAAGCCATTCAAATCAGTCACCATTTCATGCACTTGATCGATGGTAGCACAGTAATTCTTAAGGGATTTTTCACTGAATGGAAATTAACAAGCAGATGGCCCTGTTAAGATGGCTTCCCATATTTAGGGCTACAGAGGTATTTAAGAGGCAATCAGGCATGTGACAATTATGGGTCTGGTCATAAAGGCGCGACCCTTTGTTAGGTCAAATAATCTTTGTGATAAGTTGACACAGACATAGATATGCATGAGCGTTAAATCCGTTGGAAAAGTAAGGAAAAAAAAAAAAGTCAAAACTGAAAGTAACAAGAGCCGTTTTAAGACAGCTAGTGTGCTTGACTATATGCTGCTTTGTCTATCAGACATGAAATTGAATAGCATGCACTATTGATGAAAAGCCAGTGGCTATAATTTGTATTCAGGATCATTGATGGAGCTATCTAACTGTCTAATGGCCTTGAACACTAAGGCTAAGTTTAATGCCAATTACATAAAACATTTTCGAGATATAAAATTATTAAAAGTCCCAATATGCTCAACAACTTTAACCAAACTTTTAGAATCAATCAGGGGACATAAATTGTAACTAGGATCATATAGAGTTGTCTAAGATATTTTGTCTGATGGCCCTGAATAACTATGTGAATTATCATGCTCAGGTCAAACAATTTTTTTTTGAGATATGATAAAAACTCCCAATTAACATGCCAATAAAGTATAACATCTATCAGGGGACATAATTTGTATCTAGGATCATTCAAAGTTGTCTAACCTAATTTTGCTGATGGCCCTGAATAACTGTTTGAAGTATCAAGTGAATAAGATGAACAGTTTTAAAAACATGATTAGAATTCCCAATGTGTAAAAAAGTAAAACAACACTTTCTTAGACAACCAGGAGTCATAATTTGTATTGTGGATCATACAGAGTTGTCCATCTTAATTGTAGGATGGCCCCGAACAACATTGTGAGGTAAAAAGTCAATGAATAAAAAATAAATAGATTATGACATAAGACTAAAAACGCCAACTTGCCAAATATTTTAATTCAGATGCCAATGCAGACGTCAATGCTGGGGTGATTATTCTTTGAATAGTAAAAAAGAATGCATGACGATCAAGAGGTTGGTGGGAGTAGTAATTTTATACGTTACTTAGGTGTTACGTCCATAAAAGCACTGAAAGCCGATGCACGCATGTTGTTTTTTCAGTAAATAAAGGGGGATTACTCCATAGTTGTTAGTCTATGATACACATGTGCATAATGGCAGTGTTAAGCGTGTACAAAGTTTCAAATGAATATGTTGGACATTTGTTGATGTATGGCAATGTTTAAAGTTCATACATGCCATATATCTGGAGACCATTTCAGGGGATTTGTTCAGAAAGGCTGAAAATTCAGGGGGATTTTGGTAGTATTCAGGGGGATAATTTTTAGCAGGTCTAAGTTTGCAAAATTTTCTAGGTTTTTTCAGACGCAAGAACAAGAAACTGTATTCACATATATTTATTACTATGAAAACCGCTAACTTTTTGAATATACAGAATTATTTCATATATCATGATTCATCCTATTCTTATGATACTCTGTCATGTCATACTGTAATGAACTTACAGAACAAAATATGTCATATGAAAAATATGTTTTTGAGACATGGCATGTATGCAAGTTCTTCTTTTCAGACTATTCAGAGGCACAGCTTGACATTTTTTATGCCAAAGCAATCATATATTTCAGCAAGTTATGAAACTTTGTCATTATTAACATGTGTACAAAGTTTTATGTGAATATTTTGAACATTTGTTGAGTTATGGCCACGTACATTATAAGTTCTTGCATGACTTTCCAAACTTTTTATGGAGACAGCCTGATAATTATTAATGCCAGAGTTATCATACACTTTAGCAAGTTATGACTTGCTGTAAATGTGCACATTGTGTTGTTAACATGTGTTCAGAGTTGCATAAAGTTTTCATATCATGGCAGTTATTGATGACAACTTATGGATTGTTTTCTTCCAGGTACATACTTTGGCAAAAGGTTCGTGAACTTCTTTTGATGAACTTGATGAACAGCTCATGAAAAATTCATCAACTTTGGTTCATGAACTGTTGATGAACTACTTTGATGAATTTTTTCAAGAACTTGATGGACAGTTCATTAACGTTCATGAACAGTTTATTAACAGATTCTCGACAGGGAAGCTTTTAAAAAGTCTAGTTCATAATATATTCATGTAAAATATACATAAAAATGAATGTAAAGACTTTGGTGCAATTTCGGTGCAAAATCTGTTTTAAGTAGCTGTATGATTCAGTGAAATTAAGTTTGATGAAATTTGCCGGAAATGGAAAGTCAAGTGACTTCAGTGCAAAGTCCAATTAAAGTCAGTATCAGCATAAAAACTTAAAGTTTAAGTGATTATTATCTCACATCATGACAGAGAGATCTTTAAATATGAAGAAATAACATTAAAGGGCCACGAAAGAGGTTGATGACAAAAACATTTTTTTCAGATTTTAATGCATTGTTATGCACCAGTCAATTGTTACTACGGCCCCTCCAGGTCCAGGGTATACCCAGGATAGCCTGGGAAATGGGCCGTGTTTTTTACTTTAAGGTGGCCCCCCAGTGCCAGAGAAATACGGTGATTTTGACTTTGCGCAAAATATAGTGGGGAATGGGCCTAAGTTCCCTTGGGTGCGGGGGCATTTGGCAGGGATATTAGAATCAGTTTGTCCCCGCAGGGCAGGGATTTTAGGCAGGTTGGTTGGACTGAAAGTCAAAGTCCCCGCTATTCCCCGGACCTTTGGGGGCGTGGTGCATTATCGTTAACTCATTTGACTTTAATGATCACAACAAAAAAAAATCATATGATTTGTGTACAGAAAAAAAGGTGATGTTTGGGCGCTTTTTTACCTGGAGAATTTGTGCCCATGTTGCTCTTAATTTAAAAAAACCCACATTTAAAAATTATTTTTTTACATTAAAAATGTCATAATAATGCATTAAAATAATTTCAATTTTTTATCATCAAACTAAATTGTCCCCCTTTAATATCCCTTGTAATATATTTTCCTGAGTGCTGTATTTTCTCATAAATTGGGCAATCTTTCCCCATAAATTGTTTATATTCAGATGCAACCAATATTTGATTGTCTCGTCTTGTTTCTTAGAAACCATAAAAGTATTACCATTTTTGTTCTGAATCAATAAGCAGAGTAATATTAAAATGTCTGGCTTATATCAGACAATGATTTTGTTTTGTGCCGACGCCAACTTGCTGGCAAAAGGAAATATGAGACTTGTTATGTCTAAAGGGACAGTTTTTTTTGTTGAAAGAAACACTACAGAACTGCTTATAGATGCCCTCAAAATGAAAACACAAGTCTGTATTTGAATGATAATTACCAACTAATTGAAATTATAATGTATATATGACCACTTGTTATGACAAAAAGTTATACACTTAAAAGAGTTATAATTAAAATTTCTTTAACATTTAGCTGCAAAGGTTTATGAGATCAAGTTTCCAACTTTTGAAACTTTGGGATTGGTCGGCATTAGGAAATAATATAAGGCCAAACTTCTGAAACTCAGAGATATCAACATAAGGGAAAAAAGGAAAACTTCTGAAACTCAGGAAATAATATCAGGAAATAAAGCGCGAAACTCCTGAAACTCAGAAAATAAATAACAGGCAATAAAGCGCCAAACTCCTGAAACTCAGAAAATAAATATCAGGGAATAAAGCGCCAAACTCCTGAAACTCAGAAAATAAATATCAGGGAATAAAGCGCCAAACTCCTGAAACTCAGAAAATAAATATCAGGGAATAAAGCGCCAAACTCCTGAAACTCAGAAAATAAATATCAGGCAATAAAGCGCCAAACTCCTGAAACTCAGAAAATAAATATCAGGGAATAAAGCGCCAAACTCCTGAAACTCAGAAAATAAATATCAGGGAATAAAGCGCCAAACTCCTGAAACTCAGGAAATAAATATCAGGAAATAAAGCGCCAAACTCCTGAAACTCAGAAAATAAATATCAGGCAATAAAGCGCCAAACTCCTGAAACTCAGAAAATAAATATTAGGGAATAAAGCGCCAAACTCCTGAAACTCAGAAAATAAATATCAGGAAATAAAACGCCAAACTCCTGAAACTCAGAAAATAAATATCAGGGAATAAAGCGCCAAACTCCTGAAACTCAGGAAATAAATATCAGGAAATAAAGCGCCAAACTCCTGAAACTCAGAAAATAAATATCAGGCAACAAAGCGCCAAACTCCTGAAACTCAGAAAATAAATATTAGGGAATAAAGCGCCAAACTCCTGAAACTCAGAAAATAAATATCAGGAAATAAAACGCCAAACTCCTGAAACTCAGAAAATAAATATCAGGGAATAAAGCGCCAAACTCCTGAAACTCAGAAAATAAATATCAGGCAATAAAGCGCCAAACTCCTGAAACTCAGAAAATAAATATCAGGCAATAAAGCGCCAAACTCCTGAAACTCAGAAAAAAAATATCAGGCAATAAAGCGCCAAACTTCTGAAACTCAGAAAATAAATATCAAGGAATAAAGCACCAAACTTGGGACATCAACATCCACAAATAAACTTCTGAAACTTGATTGGGACATCCACATCCACAAATAAACTTCTGAAACTTGACTGGGACATCAACATCCACAAATAAACTTCTGAAACTTGACTGGGACATCAACATCCACAAATAAACTTCTGAAACTTGATTGGGACATCAACATCCACAAAAAACTTCTGAAACTTGATTGGGACATCAACATCCACAAATATACTTCTGAAACTTGACTGGGACATCAACATCAAGAAATAAACTTCTGAAACTTGATTGGGACATCAACATCCACAAATAAACTTCTGAAACTTGATTGGGACATCAATATCCATAAATAAAAGGCAGAACATTGAAACATAGGACCTCAACATCAAATAATAAACTTCTGTAAGTTGGGACATCAACATCAAAAAATATACTTCTGAAATTCGAGACATTATCATCAAAATATAAACTTCTGAAACTCGGGACATCAACATCAACATAAAATAAATAAATTGCTGTAAGTTGGGACAACTACATCAAGAAATAAACTTTTAAAACTGGGACATCAACTTCAACATCAAGAAATAAAGGACCTTACTTCTGGAACATGGGACTAGGGTCTGATTGTCATTTAATAATGTCCTACTGGTAAACCTTACCATGTTGTTTTGCTGGAGAACTGGGCTGGTTCCTTTTGCGTTTTCTTTTAAATGTCCTCCGAATACTGTACGAGAATCTGCGAGAAAATCTCCTGCTTTTTTTTCTTTCAAGCTTAGGAGTAGCCTCCATATCTTGTACCCCCTAGATAGTTTTGTTTCACCTTCCTATTTCCCTTATTCATTAACTATCCATTCTAAATTATTTCACAATAATAAATTTATATGCACTGCAGTTATTCACACAATTTTCACCTGTCTGTGGTTAAAAACCTTCAATGTTATCAAATTCTAATATCTTAAAAGCATACATATCAAATTTAAAACACACGTATCCTTAAAATATTATCCAATAAATAATCTATTGTAAATTTCTGATCCAAAACACTAAAAGCCTGATATTTAAAAAGTACAAATTCACAGCTTAATATAAAGCCTTATAAACTAGAAACATTCCCTTATTCCTCACATTTCAACCATACTCGACACTAAGCCTAAAGTGTTATACTACAAAAGTCATTATAAGTCAACCTTCAACGGCCATAAACACTTATTAAGGACGTTCGTCAATCATACGCCAAACACGGCGTAAGATAAAAAAAATATGTTCATGTCATTGAGATAAAGAAATTCAGCAGACGAAGATATTGATTACAAGTATTAAGTAAACAGAAAGCTTGGATTATAATATTGACTGAAATGCCTGCAAGCAATATTTGTGATTTATAAATTGGCGACTAAATGATGCTATTATCGTGACAATCTGTTGCGCTCGCTACAGTGAAAAAATTGTGAATCAAAATGACCGATAAAGCTGGGTCAATATTGTTACAAGGTGTCATTCGTCACTGTAAGGGTGGGATAAGTTTGCATTTAATAATTCATAACAAATAATCAAACATCAATGACATGTGACATTTAATAATCATTTTGATAAAGATTATAAGTCATCTTGTTTATAGTGCATTCAATAAGCATTGAGTAACATTATCCAGTCATCTGAACATTCTAGTACAAAACTGTTGAGTGACACTATGAAATTAACAATTCAAGACTCCAACAAAATCCAAACACAGGCCTAACACTTCAAAATACACAATGGAAATTTATATATATAATTTCCAAAGAGACATACATGATTACAATCGAAACAAACATCATCCAGTCATTCAAGTGTTCTATATCATGGAGGATGGTATTATGTAGTGCTCACTACACCATAAAAGGAAGAGAAATATTTATTTTATTTTTATGTCTATAAACAAACTCTTCTGCCAGGGGCAATATCTAGTCAATATATACTGTCACACAAATACTGTATTAACATATGGCCTAGCTGAAATACTCTATTTGCAAGTATTTGTAAATTTTAACAAATTAGAGGAGCAATAATATTGACAAGTGAAAATAAGAGCTTTCAGTTAAATAATTCAGACAAGATAAAACTGCAATCATTTGTAACATATGTAATTAACAATTTTCAAGTGATTATAAGGGCTGACAGAATAGCTTTCTTGCATGCATGCATGCTGACCATTGTTTTGAGATTGCATGCTAGCTATCTAGTATGTTGGCTTGCTATCTTGCTGATTGGCTTGTTTGCTGGCTTTCTAGCAAATACGTTTGCCTACTGTCTTGTCTGCCTCTTACTAGATTGCCTGCAAAGTGACTGGCTTCTCTGCTGTTTTGCTAGCAAGTTTGCTCACTAGCGACTTGTATGCTGTTTTGCTAGCAAGTTTGCTCACTGGCGACTTGTATGCTGTTTTGCTAGCTTCTCTGCTATCTTGCTAGCAAGTTTGCTCACTGGCGACTTGTATGCTGTTTTGCTAGCTTCTCTGCTGTCTTGCTAGCAAGTTTGCTCACTGGCGACTTGTATGCTGTTTTGCTAGCAAGTTTGCTCACTGGCGACTTGTATGCTGTTTTGCTAGCTTATCTGCTGTCTTGCTAGCAAGTTTGCTCACTGGCGACTTGTATGCTGTCTTGTTAGCTGTATTGCTAGCTTGTCTGCTGTTTTGCTAGCTAGTCTGCTGTCTTGCTAGCTTGTCTGCTTGCTGACTGACTTGTATGCTGTCTGTTAGCTAGTATGCTGTTTTGCTAGCTAGTCTGCTGTCTTGCTAGCTTGTCTGCTTGCTGACTGACTTGTCTGCTGTCTGTTAGCTAGTATGCTGTTTTGCTAGCTTGTCTGCTTGTTGACTGGCTTGTCTGCTCCATTGCTAGCTTGCTTGTCTGCTGTCTTGCTAGCTTGTCTGCTGACTTGCTAGAAGACGTTTTGCTAGCTAGTATGCTGTATTGCTAGTTTGTCTGCTTGCTGTCTGGCTTGTCTACTGTCTTGCTTGCTTGTCTGCGCTTGCTGACTGGCTTGTCTGATGTCTTGCTAGCTTAGTCTGCTGTTTTGCTAGCTTGTCTGCTGCCTTGCATGCTTGTCTTCTTGCTGACTAGCTTGTCTGCTGTCTTGCTAGCTTGCTTGTCTGCTGTCTTGCTAGCTTGTCTGCTGACTTGCTAGCAGACATTTTGCTAGCTTGTATGCTGTCTTGCTAGTTTGTCTGCTTGCTGTCTGGCTTGTCTACTGTCTTGCTTGCTTGTCTGCTTGCTGTCTGGCTTGTCTCTGTCTTGCTAGCTTGTCTGCTGCCTTGCATGCTTGTCTGCTTGCTGTCTGGCTTGTCTGCTGTCTTGCTAACTTGTCTGCTTGCTGACTGGCTGGTCTGCTGACTTGCTAGCTTGCCTGCTGCCTTGCTAGCAGAAGTTTTGCTAGCTTGTATGCTGTATTGCTAGTTTGTCTGCTTGCTGTCTGGCTTGTCTGCTGTCTTGCTTGCTTGTCTACTGCCTTGCATGCTTGTCTGCTTGCTGACTTGCTTGTCTGCTGTCTTGCTAGCTTAGTCTGCTGTTGTGCTAATTTGTCTGCTGCCTTGCATGCTTGTCTGATTGCTGATTTGCTTGTCTGCTGTCTTGCTAGCTTGCTCGTCTGCTGTCTTCCTAGTTTGTCTGCTTGCTGATGAGCTTGTCTGCTGTCTTGCTAGCTTGCTTGTCTGCTGTCTTGCTAGTTTGTCTGCTTGCTGACTTGCTTGTCTGCTGTCTTGGTAGCTTGCTTGTCTGCTTGCTGACTAGCTTGTCTGCTGTCTTGCTAGCTTGTATGCTGTATTGCTAGTTTGTCTGCTTCCTGACTGGCTTGTCTGCTGTCTTGCTTTCTTGTCTGCTTACTTACTGGCTTGTCTGCTTCTTGCTAGCTTGTCTGCTGTTTTGCTAGTTTGTCTGTTCCCTTTCTAGCTTGTCTGCTTACTGACGGCTTGTCTGTTGTCTTGCTACCTTGTAGGCTTACTGATAGGCTAGTTTACTGCTGTATAGCTGCTGCTTGCCGACTTGTTTACTTCCTTGCTTGCTTACTTGCAATTAGGCAGTCTTGTTTGCTTACTGACATATTGACAAACAGACTTGCTTGTGTGTTGCCTTACTGACCTTTTGCTGCCTTAATTGCTGTCTTTATTGCTGGCTTTGGGCAGCATAGGCGTCTTACTGTTTTGATGCACTATGTATGGATGTATGTTTTTGCACTGTCTGAGTTGCTGCCCTTCTTACTATCTTGATGGCTGTGTGTTGAGTTCAATTGACTAGCTTGCTAAACTGTTAGCTTGATTAATTGCTGTATGGGTCTGCTGAGGCTTGGTTATGCCATTGTTTTGCTGAAGTATCAAGTAATGAACTGACACATCAATGGGCAAAATGTTGAACCATGGCTTTCATTGACCAAAAAATGAGGAAAGTCTGACGACAACTGGATTAATGTATAGATGAATCAACGGAACAAAACAGAACAGAACAGAACAGAACAGAACAGAACAGAACGGAGGTTTATTAAGAATTTAGAATAACTGACAGAAAGACCACATTTTGCAGCTGAATTTTGATAACATCATGGTTTGACATTTAATTTTCAGTCCACTTGTCAAATTGCACATGTATACAGAAATGATTCGTGTTCAACCTAATATGCATTTGTCCTAACAGGTCAACCTTTTTCATCCCAAATGTTAAGTATGAATGGTTTCTAACAACATTAAATGGTTAAAAACACATGTATTCAATAACATTTATTACCTAAACTTTACATGTTAATTGTCAAGTATTATATATGGCAAAAAATGACAGGAAAAAGGTCCAACATGGTTTTTAGATGACAGATGAAAGTCTATGCAAATAGATTCCTTAATTATGTAGCGAATCTATGTTATAAAAAAAATAAGACAATATTTATAATTGATTTAAGCAAACTTCTTAGAAGACTGAAATATCCCCTATTTATTTCACTGGTTTTACAACGCAAAACAAACTGTTTACGGCTGTATTTCTTTAATACGCACCTGCTTCCCCAACTTCAAGTAAGATGCATACATGCCATATTTTCTGGAGACCATTCAGGGGGATTTGTTCAAAAGGCTGAAAATTCAGGGGGATTTTGGTTGTATTCAGGGGGATTTTTTTAGCAGGTCTAAATTGGCGAAATTTTAAAGTATTTTTAGACGCAAGTATGAAAAAATGTATTCACATATAGTTTGCTTTGAATACCTTTTAACTTTTTCATTATACAGAATTATTTTATGTCATGATTTATCATATTTTTATGATACACTGTCATGTCATACTGTAATGCACTTGCAGAACAAAATACGTCATTGGAAAAATATGTTTTCGAGACAATTAAATTATATTTACCTTCCTCCAAAGTCTTAAAAAAAAATTGTGCTTAATTCTATCAGCTTTGATGACAATAAGAGAATAGAATAAATATTATTAATTTCTTCCTTCCAAAAGAGTAATATTTCTTTGCCTTTGATAATTACTACAAATTAATTGATCACTTGTTGTAAAAGTTTCCTTTTGGAGAGTTTCACTCACATACTGTGGTTTCACTTTGTCATTATTGCCTGATGTAAAAATCAATTTTTTTTTAATTTATTTAAATTCCGGGGGATTTTTATCTCCCGCCGGGAGATCGGGAGATGGATCGAAATTCCAGGGGATTTTTCCCCCCGCCGGGGGATATGGCATGTATGAAGATGTAAACATAGTCATGCAATGTGATGTTCCCCGAAACACTGGTTTTTAAATGCTATGATTTTTCTTAATTTAAGGCACTAAAGTTGATCTTGAGATTTTTCTTATTTTAATTCAACTTGTCTCATTGCCAGCTACCCCCCCCCCCCCCCCCCCCCCCCGAACATCGGACTACCATTAATGTCAACCCCTTACCATGATACCCTTGATCCCATTAACTCAAAGATTCCATCAACACGATCATCAACTGACACACCATGGGGGCAAGTTGTGCCGGCACAGCACTATTCAGTAGAATTGCAATGAGCTCCCGTTACATTATGCAACCACTTTAATTCCAAAGATCGCTTCTTGTTTAAAATAGATGTAGTTAACAAATAGACAAAGAGTTAAATAGTCAAACCAAGTCTACAGCAAAATAATAGTTCATTTGATATGGAGATTTCTATGCCAAACATTGCTGCTAAAAAGCACTATTAGTGAGGCAGTTTAAACCTTTTGCTTTGTTTAGTACTGATGTACTTTCTTGTAACTAACCTGTTTGCTACAGGACCCTTCATAGCAAAACTCTCAATACCAGATCCAATTTCAAGCCATTCATAGGTAGTGATGTTCCAATGACCAATTAAAATTGAAAATTGATAGGTTAGGCCTGAAATCAACAACAATCGATTGAATTTGGTCATAATCGATCATTGGTTAAACCAGTTGTTTTGCTTCTGTAACGTGCGTGCGAGCCTAACAAGGCCAACAGATCCCTTCACAGAAAAGCATGCTTGAACCTGAAGGGGTCCCCTGGTCTTTATATACAGTAAGTTCTCAATCCACACAGAGCCCGGGCTTTGCTAATTTGCATATAACCAACCATACATACTATGAAAGGTTCGATCTGCTTTGTTTAAAACCGTCTATAACGGAATGTTATACTATGAAGGCACATCAGCCACCTACAGCGGACCATTACACTTCTTTCCTTTTGTTATTTGTGTTTAGTTCATTTTCGCCAATTTTCTGCTTTCAGTTTATCATACATTCAGAAATGTTATCGTTAAAAATATGGCCAAAAGCAACAACAACACTAAATAACTTCAAACATACATATAGCATAATTGAGGATTACGAGTTATTGTACAATAATAAAACTGCAATATATAAAAGGTATTGTCAGTAATCGATTGTACTACCGATAATCGATTACTTCGTAGAACTGATTATCGATAATCAAACTGGAATTAATTCTCAATACTATATTCAATGGAGTGCAAACAAAACATTTCATGATATTTATTTGGTTAATTATTGGGAGATTATCAAGTACTCAATGCAACTTTAATTTTATGCAAAGATTGTATAAAAATTAAACATCTGGAAATTGCATGCATACTTCTTCCCTTTCAGAAGTGTAATATTATCACTGATCAGGATATTTCAGCCACTGTCAAACTTATAAAGGCTGCCACTTGATTCACTAATTAAGTAATTAGTTTCCTATATCAGAAGCTGGGTTAAGTGCAAACCCATGATGGTATCTTATATAGAAGCACAATGTATGCTTTGTACAACCAGAGTGTCATTTACAGCAGTTGAAACATATTTCCTTTTCACAATTGTGTGTTCTATCTTCCAATCACAAGTATTCGGAACACATTTCTGTGTTCCGTTTAAGATTATCCTGAATATCTTATTGCTTAAATATTATAAATTACATACATTATATACATATATAAAAAAATGTCATGTGTTACATAAGTGAATTAATAAAAACAAGAGATGTTAGTGAAACATTTATGCCCCCTTGGGAGCCAAATTGTTAGTAGGATTTGGACACTTAAAATATGGACAATCAGAAAACCTTTTTTCAGCTTACAGTCACACTGACCTTGACCTTTGACCCACTGACCTCAAAATCAATAGGGTTCATCTGCTGGTCATGACCAATAAGCCTACCTAGTATGAGGTCCCTGGGTCAAAGCGTTCTCAAGTTATTGATCGGAAACCGTTTTTCATGTTAAGGTCACACTGACCTTGACCTTTGACCCACTGACCTCAAAATCAATAGGGTTCATCTGCTGGTCATGACCAATAAGCCTACCTAGTATGAGGTCCCTGGGTCAAAGCGTTCTCAAGTTATTGATCGGAAACCGTTTTTCATGTTAAGGTCACACTGACCTTGACCTTTGACCCACTGACCTCAAAATCAATAGGGTTCATCTGCTGGTCATGACCAATACACCTACCAAGTATGAGGTTCCTGGGTCAAAGCGTTCTCAAGTTATTGATCGGAAACCGTTTTTTCATGTAAAGGTCACACTGACCTTGACCTTTGACCCACTGACCTCAAAATCAATAGGGTTCATCTGCTGGTGATGACCAATACACATACCAAGTATGAGGTCCCTCGGTCAAAGCGTTCTCAAGTTATTGATCGGAAACCATTTGGTATTCCGACCGACCGACAGACAGACAGACAGACAGACAGACAGACCGACCGACATGTGCAAAACAATATACCCCACTTTTTTCAAAAGGGGGCATAAAAATGGCACAAGAATTAAGATTAAAGGAGGCAGTAGCTGAGTGTTTAAAAACACCATTATTACCGACGATTATAAATCTTCATTATTCCAGCCACGACACACATTTTTTTTTTAAACCATTATTCACTATGACTATAATAACAAATGCAATGCAATTCAATACAACAACTTATACAAGAGCGCTGCAGAAGGAACGGTTAAGCTTGTTTTCTTCTTGTTTTTATTTTCCATTCAATTAAGGGGGATAACTTAAGGACAATTATTAAAGACAGAGTCACCAGCCTTGCTGTACATGTATGCATTGTCTCTTGTGTATCAAGTTTTATTTGAATGTTTTTAGGTATTATTGCCAGATCAACGATGATGCCAGTAACAGCACAGAAGAAAATGTCCGAGCAGGAGGGTGGTGGGGTGTTGGTCAATTATGAAAATTTGCTGGAGGGTTTGTTTTAGTATGAGGGATTCATGCCCAAGGCAGGGTAAAGGGGCCTTTAAAGACCCATTTTGAAATGGTTTCAGAATGATTTTATATTCATTTCAAGGTACTTCCTACTCTGAGGTTAAAAGCCCTCAAATCAATCTCAATACTTCACCTGAAGCCTCTTATTCTGGATTTACAGATTTATCCTGAATTTAAGATCTCATGTTTGACAAAACCTGATATTTTTTCTCCCCAAATCAGACAAGCTTACATCGCTGAAAGCAGAAAGGTTCGATCTGCTTTGTTTAAAACCATTTTGTTTTCACTGGCCTCAAACTGTAGCCAAATATCAAGATCTCTGTCCATGCTAGGAGCTGAATTAACTAATCTAACAAAAAAATACCCAAAGACTTGAACAGAAATCAAAATACCTTCCAAACCTAGAACTCAAAGGGCCTTTCATGCAACAGACGTCAAAACATGCCTGGACTGAGGAGATACCATCTAGAACCAAAGTACATCAAGATAGTGTAATTATCTTAGAAGCACAGGCCTTCCAAGTTTGAATGGCACAAGTCAAAACATTTCAGTATATTCAGGTATATGAGAACATTGTTTTAGACAATGTGAGTTCAACAAGTTGAGAACACAATTATGTTGAATGAATTTGTAGTATACTGTGAAAGATTGCCTCAAACTATTTTAAGTGATAATTAGAAGTATGACCGCATAACATTGTATTTATTACCTAATATCGTAATTCAATAAAGGAATAGATAATCTTAATTGGTTGATTTAAAAAATGTCCTTCTGGAAAAAAATAAGCAGCATTTAATGCTAATGTGAACAGTCTGCAAAAACATGACAAAGGAACTGAATTTATTTAAAGATGCACTCTTACTGCCAAGAAAGATTTACCACAATTAATAATATTGTTTGAATATTCCAAAAAAGGATGAATAATCTTTCTTATGAAGGATACGGAGTTTAATTTGAAATAAATGAGCAAAAAAACTTGGTATTTTTACGTAATGAGACTATAGTAGACTACAGTAAATCTTTTAGCATTCACCAGTCATTAATATTTATGTGTGTTCTGCTGTTAAATACATGGTTGCAATCGTGTAACCAGTAATTAATATTTTCCATAAATGCATTATTCATTAAGTAGTTAAAGGTTTATCAGTCAAAATTGATTGTTATACATGTGTATGCTTTGATTTTGAATAAGTCAGTGTCATGTTTGTAGTCAACATCATCATAAATGTCACCAACTCTCAACTTGTTCAATATTCAACCATGTGCCTGGGCTAATCATTCTAATCCATTATTTGTCATCCAAGCCATGGTGTTGGACGAAGGGTCCTCAGGTACAGCCTCCATTGTCTGATATTGTCCGAAACAGCAGGTTTCTAGATGGCATCATGTAAATTATTACTGCAGTTCAACTATTGATCTGAAATCTGAATTGTTATCCTACGATCTCATAATGATTGTATCCTCCACTCATTATAAACATGACATGATAGTGCATGGGTGGTCAACATCTGGGTGCTAGGTGCGATTTATTCATTATTATTATTATATCAAAGCCCAGCCTTCTTGTTAGGTGTTTCATCTGGTAAGGCGACTATAAATTTATTGCTAGGTTTTCATCCCCGCTCGCCCCCCCCCGCTTTTTTCTGCCACCAACCCTTTAGTTTTATTGACTCAAATAAAAATATTGAACTAGGGTTTGCGAATTGTTACGATCATTTTTGTTGTTCGTCTGCAAGCACATGTATATGGTCCCTTATGCAATAAGAGAGAGCATGAACACATATTCAATGGTAAATATTCATCTAAGACAGATAAAAAATAAAATGTCACCCTCCAACCTGAATTAAAAAAAAAAATGGATGAAAATCTAGCAATTAATTTATATTGGCCTAATTGTTATACAAGGCTGTATTTCTAATGATGTTTCAGGGGGAATTCAACCCCATTCTACACTTTAAAAGTATTTTTGTGTGGGCCAATGACAATGGCGGATTTTTTTAACTGTACGCAGGTCGATTCGGACGAAATCACCAACAAACACCAAATAAGTTGAGTTCAATATGGACAATCTACAAAAAATAGCGTGGGTTGCCCTCTCTATTTTCTGGAGATCGCCCAAATTGAACTCCTAACATGTACATATTTTTCCACTATATCCTGTTTATGAAGGATAATATTAGATAAATTTGTCACAGAATGGCAATGGCTTCCGCCCAAGACTATAATATTACGCCTTCTTTATCTACAATGGTCTATACAAGGCCAAATAAGAAATATTTAGGTTTACATCCTTTTCGATATCAGGTATGGTAGGTAAGCTCTTTATAATTTTAATATATATTCATCATTGGAGACAATGGTGTTAAAGAAACAATCTGTATAAAGCGTTGAAGGTTTCAAACTACAAATTTAAACACACTTTTTTCCTTTTTTTCCAACTGACTATAAAAACATGTTGTGTCCTATTTTTTTAGGCTATCTAACAGTAAACCTGCAATAGATTGTCTATATGACAACAATAATATCCCAAGAGAAGAATGCGTTTGTCGGTTTTGTCTTGATAATTATTACCATTTTTGTTTTAGACTGAGAATACCATGCATTCTTTATATGTTGTAAATATAATGATATACGAAGGCAATATTTATTTAATTGGTATTCTAATGGTACTGAATCAGAAGATTTTTATAGGTTATTAAACACAAATCAATCTGAAGATTTACAAAAACTAGCTTATTATGTATACCACCTCCTTCTAAACATTAATGGTTAAGGGGAAGTAATCATGATTTTTATTTACACTTTGCTTGTATCGATGTATTTTGGGCCAGTGGCCTTTAATTACTCAATAAGCTGTTGACTTGACTTGAATTCGCTAAAGAAAAAGTATTACTGTAAATGTCCTATTAAATGTGGCCCTGCCCTTGTAGACTTGCCTGGGGTCTTATGACCAATTCTTTTTAAGTTATTTACCAACTTAATTCCTAAAATTTTCATTCAAACAAAAAGAAAAGAATAAGTGTTTTTTTATCAAAAATGTATGTATTCTCAATAAAATCAATGACAATATTTCAGATATAATATATAAGTAATTATATCTAAGATAAGATAGATACTTAACTTGAAAATGACTTAAGTTAGGAAATGACTTACGATGATTTATGAATTACAGCCCTGACTTTTAAGATTGGAAACATTACACAAGTTTTACAAAATTAAAAAAAGTGAGCTAAGCTTAATCCTCTTATGACAGATTTCAGATGAATTGGGGACAGAAGCTCCAAGTGGTGACCAATGATTTCTTAGCTTTCACAGAAACCACTAAGCAGTTTAATAAATAGAATAGTCTGAATTAAGGAATACATACGAAATAATTTCTTGAATGTTGAGCGCTTCTTCGAAAACAAAGCGGAGTCATGACTGCGGGTAAGATCTGAAAAGAAAGCAGGAAATATGTTAAGGCAAGAAAGACAACTCTAGAAAAAAATATTAACATATTCAATGCATAGTTGTTTCCCTTTATATTGAAAAGAGTGGCCAAAACAAAGAACTAGGCAAGACAAGAGCACATTGAAATAAAAAGATGTAAAGGATTAGCATCACACAGGCCACGACAAATTGACTCACCCACTTGCATTTGCGAATAAATAATCAAGGTTGGGCAAGTAAAAATTCAATCTCAGTAGTCCGCGCGTGCGAGTAAGATCCCCCAGACTTAAATGCTACTCCCATCTATTTTCCAAAATGAAATGATCTGGATGTAAATCAAATCAAAAACGGAAATGCGACTTGATGATGGGCATGTATATTTTTTATCAAATTTGAATGCGGAGACTGTTTTATCGAATATATGCCCCAGGAACTGAAGAAAACAAATTATCATAATAATTTCATTATTTAATCTTTATTATATTAATTATGAGAGTGCTTTTAATACTTCATAATCCATTATGAGCCAGTCTGGTTCCAGACCTCATCATTAATGAACTGTGCAGCGCTAGGTAAACAAAACACTAATAGAGCGGATCAAACATTTGTCATCAATGATTTTATGTCCTTGATAGAAAATTTGAGTGGCTGCAAAACCAGCTAACTTGTAATCAGTGTAACCTGATTTTTGTTTGTGAACATGAAAGGCAAGGAATTTTCATGCAGGGCGAGTAGATTTTCAGCGCCGCTTGTCCTGCAGGGCGAGTGACAATAAACAATTTTTTCGAGGCCTGTCATAATAAAAAAAAATCAGTCAAGTGATCTAGTCACCAAAAAAAGGCTTGAAAATAATTTCAGTGTTTCTTTCATTGGTAAAAAATAAGTGAGCAAGAATTTGTTGGGGATTGTCAACAGCATTCTGAGCAAGTAAAAATTTCAGAGTTAAACTAATCATTAACACTCCTGTTAACCCTTAAACCACCTTTCAACCTCTAAGGGTAAATACAAATTCATCCGATTTGAAACATGATATCATAATCAGTTTCAACTCAGCATGGATTATAAGGTGTCAAGTCCATCTTCTCATATCTTTTCATGTTTCTTGCTAGCTATCAATTGTTGAACGGACAGTCAACTGCAATTTCGGGAATGGCATTAAGTTTTAATTTAATTTGAAAGAATTATATTGAGTTTAAATAATTGTTTAATAAAACATTCTCAAAGTTCAAATAGCCACATTGTCAATGACCTTTGGGAATACAATTTTGTTTCAATAGTTGTTTACAACAACTTACAAATAGCCTTATATTGAAATATAAACAACTTGACTGCATTATAGTTTATACTAATTTATTTTATATCAATTATAAAGACAACGATTGGCTGATATGAATCAGTCTCCAGTCTGTCCGCTGGGTAGTAACCATCCTTTTGAGAGGACATTAGGAAACATGGTCCCCATGGTGGGGATTAGAACACCTAACCTACAACTTGCAGGCTGATCCAACCCAATGGATTATAAGCATACATGCCATATCCCCCTGAATTTCGACCCATCCCCTGGTCCCCTGCCGGGGGATCCATATCCCATATATTTTCTTAAAAACTTGCTTAAGGTTGACAATGGAAAGCATCAATAATATTATGAGTGTGAAATTCCATGAAGGACCATGATAAAGTCTAAAAATTATTGTAACTTGAGTGTATTTCTGTATTTATTCTTATATTATAAATGCAGATATTGCGCAAATTTTCATCGCGTAAAAATCCCCTGGTGTGATATCAAAATCCCCTGGAATTCAGACCAAAATCCCCTGGGAAGTCTCCCAGAAATATGGCATGTATGTATATAAGTATCTTTCACATGTTTGTAGCCTGTATGGAAAAATCTGACCCAAGACCATGTGCTGAAGTCGATAACGAGGCTAGCCCAGGAACGGGCCATACAACATGCTTAAGAGTCAGATATTTTCATCCCTCTGGCATACATGTGAACAAAACCTTTTTTTTTTTGCATACTGCAAATATAAGTTTAAGTGTAATTTGGATGGTGCAAGTGTTGTTTTTAGGTAATGCACCAAATTGCGCTTGCAAATTTGTTTATTGTTGCCAACGTCATTGTGCAGAGTAATTTAAAGTGAATGTCAAAAAGTTCCCGCTGTTTCAAGGTTTACTTTAAGTTTGTATTAATATTTTCGTTAATGTAAATTGTTCGGACTCAGCTCTTCTAAATCATTCTATTTTTAATCTAGTATTATTATCATTTTAAAATGGCATAGATGCAGGCCATCGTCTAACCTAGGTTAGGTAAGACAGAAACTTCCCCGGCCAGGTAAAAGCACAGAAATGCATCTCTCTTATACAAGATTATTAAATATCACTTCTATAGAACATATAGTAAGAGCGCCAGGGAAATATTTTTGACTATAACCCTCTGCGGCAATAGCTGTTACCCTCTGATGTCGTGCGAGAGTTCATACAGTATTTCTAATAAAGTAGATATATATAATTGCTGTTCTCGATTGACAGAATTTCACCTCAGGTTGACAATATGCACTGCCACCCTCAAGACAGTCAATATTTATATAACATGTATTCTATATAACTGATCAGTCTTTCCAGAACTTAACAGAGTGATATCAGGAAGGTGTTCTTTGTCTTCCTTTTCTAGTGATCGCTTAAAAATAAATAATTGTAAAGTTAGTCCTTCAAACAAAACATAAATATGGTGTGCCCTGGGGAGTATTGTAGAAGAAGAAGACAAGTCATGGAAATAAGATTTTTGGATGAACAAGCCAGAATCCTTATACAAGTGCTTGTCATATAAAATTGAGAAATTGAGCTGGGCCGGAAAGCAATTCACAAGTACATGGTTGCAGGCTTATGCTAATTTGGACCACTGGAAGACCTGATTATTTGTTTTCAAAATCACTACATTAGGGTTTCAGCTCTTGGAAGTTCAAAGACCATGATGTCTCCAGTTTCGTTAGTCCATGTTTATTCACCTGGTTTTATATTCTAATTCTCAAAGATCAAGTTACAATTTTAAGTACCCTCACCCTGATAAATATCTGAACAATCAAATGATAACAAATTGATTCTATTAAATATGTACCATATCATAAAACTTGATCAAAACTTTGTACAGATATTTATCAGAAGGTGAATTAACAACAGAAAAATCATGTAGCATTTATGCAGGATACTGCTACATAAATCAGCTTTTATTAATTTCATATTTAAAGAGACAATATTCCTCCCAGGTGGGCTGTTTTCAAGTTGTCTCCCTTGAAAGTCCTCCATTTAAAGTACATATTGTCATCTTTGGCTTATATAGAGACATCTATGCTAACATTAAAAACTTTTGTATTAAATTAAGTTTTATATCTTTATTATGCACCAGCCAATTGTAAGCAGGCCCCCCCCCCCCCAGCCTCCCAGGTCTGGGGAATAGCGGGAACTTTGACTTATGGCCCAGCTAATCCAAGGTAAAGTCCCGCCCTGTGGAGACAAACTGCATATAATGTACATATTTAAAGCAAATGTTTTGATCTCATTAAACTTTGTGAAAAGCTTGGCAAAAATGTGGACAAATCCCGTTAATAGAACGGATATTTCCTGTTACGGCCTATTCCCCACTAATTTTGGACAAGGAAACAAAACCACCACATTTATTCGGCACTGTGGGGCCACCTGAAAGTTGAAAACACAGCCCATTCCCCCTGGTATACCCCCAGACCTGGGGGTGGGGGGGTGGGAGGGGAGTTGTGGTTACAATTGACTGGTGCATTAGAACCATTGCTCACCTGGAAGGCTTTCATTCATAAAGTTGGCATCCAATCTGTTCTTGTACAGTTTCTCAGTGGACACTGAAAATATAAATTAAATCATATAAATCATTCAAATATTTTTTTATTATTTATGAACAAGAAACTAAACAATACATCATAAATATCAAGTTCATGATACAAGTATTTGCAAATAAAAATGACTAGCTGCTGACATAAACTACAAAGATAGGAACCCACAATTGGCGCTAGACTGCACATTTTTCAGATTTAGACATACATGCTGAAAAATTATCACCGTGAACATTCACAACAACCCCTTATATACCCCTACCCCAGCCCAGCCCAGCCCCAACCCTCAAACAAACAGCATGAGCACAGCCCTACGGAGTGAAATGTTTGTACATTATAATTATTTAATATAATCTAGTGAGTCTCCTCTCCTTAAAAATCTTTCATCGCCTGACCCTGGCCCCAGCCACTACGCCCATTTTTTTAATCTCCATGGAATCCTGGTTTTTTATCTCAAAGAATATGATAAACATCATATGAACTCTTGCTAAAGTAATTACTGGCACTGACTTTCCAACATACCTTTAACAAGGGTGTATTGTTTTTTTCAAGAACAAATAAATTTGAACTGCTCAAAGAACACTTAGAAATAAACAAATGTAATGGCTTCCTGTGATTCAGGAGCAGTAGAACTTCTGTCTCTACCTGTTGAATGATGTCTTTGTTCCATTCTACCTAACCTTTACCTGAATAATTATAATTGTAATACAGGATGTTTCAAATGACTTGACCCCTCACCCTTATAAGACAATAATTAAGATAGAAATGAAGGCAGGAACAGGGTAAGAAAAATATTAACTTTACTTCTATGACCATACTTGACTTCCCTTCCCCAACCCCCTCTATTTTTCTTTGTACCGTAAATGCTCTATTATACGTGCATGCTCTTATACACGTGCAGGGAAACTGTACGTGCGACATGAACAATGATAATCTTAACTCTATATACTCCAAAAAAATGCAATATGTTCAGATTAAAAGTATTCCATTGGCTGCATTTTCCAACACCTGCTCAGTGGGCTGACATCATGCATAAACTGTAAAACTGTACTCTGTTGTATACAATTTAGGTGTGATACATGTCACGTGATAATGAAACTGTCATGTGATTCGTCATACATGCTTTATTTCTGAGAGACTTCCCACGGGATTTTGGTCTGAGTTCCAGGGGATTTTTACGCGGTGAAATTCTGCGCAATATCTACATTTATAATATAAGAATAAATACAGAAATACATTCTAATTACAATAATACGATATTGGTCATTATGTTCCTTCATGGAATTTCACACTCATAATATTATGGATGCTTTCCTCTGTCAACATTAAGTAAGTTTTTTTTATTTTAGGGGATTTAGATCCCCTGGCTTGGGACCAGGGGATGGGTTGGAATTCCAGGGGATTTTTTCCCCCGCCAGGGGACATGGCATATGTTCGTTGTCAGGTAGAATAAAAGCTGGCAACTATATTGTGTATACAGCAGGGAAGCAGCGGATACTGATCGCTCTCAAGTCATCATTTCATATTTTTGACTCTATTCATGACTTATCATCAAATTTAAAAGCAGATTTTTAAAGTTTACTGAATGTGGAAAAATGGTTCATAATAAGCGGGTTCTCAAAAAACAAGCACCATGAGCATTTAAATGGACACTTATGGTACATTCTTTTTTAACTTTTGTAAAATTGTTATTCAGAGCTCGTCACATGCATAACATAACAACATACCAGTGCATGTTATGATCGTGTTATCAGATTTGCATTTACTAATGAAAAAGTCGTGTTTTGCGAGTACTAATGTGTCATTTCCACATAAACTGGCGAGGTCAGGCAATTAAGTGTCATGTAGTAATTATTGTATTCTATTTTCACTTTTTTATGTACACCGTGACATATAAGTGTATTCATGGTGCAGCCTAACTTTGTCCCTTTTTAGTCTGTTATACTCAATCAAATAGTTATCACATATTTGAAAATTATAGTTTTATTACAGAGTTGTTTTTTCCCTGATCAAATTTGGGGCAGATGTTCAGCCCCATTCTCTTTAAGAAATACAAAAATTCCATAATTTCTGTGTTTTCACTTTTTTTAAATTTATTTCATCCTAACCATATTTGTATGAAAGAGTTGAAGTTTTTTATAAAGAAATAAATTACATTCTCTTATTTTTTCTGTCCATTTTTTAAAACTCTATAATTCATTTAGAACTAGCTCAAATTTTAATTCCGAATTTTAGTGAAAATGATGCATTTTTACAGATCATAAAGGCCAAAGCCCCATTCCTAAAGTTGTGGAAACAAACACTGAATTAAGCAGCAACTATTATTGCTTTTAGCGAAAGCCTGCACTAGTTTTCATTTCTTTTTTTATGAAAAGGAAAGAAAACTCGGAAAAGTACAAATTCATTGAGCAGCTAGTTGAAATTAACATGCATTCTGCAGAGCATACACCAACACTTCAGTCAAACAAAGGCCATAACTCTACAATCAATACAGGGCCTTGCTGAACATGCAGTACACAGAGCGCACACCAACACTTTAGCCAAACAAGGGCCATAACTCTACAATCAATACAGGGCCTTGCTGAACATGCAGTACACAGAGCGCATACCAACACTTCAGCCAAACAAGGGCCATAACTCTACAATCAATACAGGGCCTTGCTGAACATGCAGTACACAGAGCGCACACCAACACTTTAGCCAAACAAGGGCCATAACTCTACAATCAATACAGGGCCTTGCTGAACATGCAGTACACAGAGCGCACACCAACACTTCAGCCAAACAAGGGCCATAACTCTGCAATCAATACAGGGCCTTGCTGAACATGCAGTACACAGAGCGCACACCAACACTTCAGCCAAACAAGGGCCATAACTCTACAATCAATACAGGGCCTTGCTGAACATGCAGTACACAGAGCGCACACCAACACTTCAGCCAAACAAGGGCCATAACTCTACAATCAATACAGGGCCTTGCTGAACATGCAGTACACAGAGCGCACACCAACACTTCAGCCAAACAAGGGCCATAACTCTACAATCAATACAGGGCCTTGCTGAACATGCAGTACACAGAGTGCACACCAACACTTCAGCCAAACAAGGGCCATAATTCTTCAATTAATACAGGGCCTTGCTGAACATGCAGTGCACAGAGCGCACACCAACACTTCAGCCAAACAAGGGTCATAACTCTACAATCAATACAGGGCCTTGCTGAACATGCAGTTCACAGAGCGCACACCAACACTTCAGTCAAACAAGGGCCATAACTCTACAATCAATACAGGGCCTTGCTGAACATGCATGTATCCTCATTCATTTGAATATCTTCAACTGTTTTTGATGGGACAACAGCATTGCTGTGTACCAAATTTCATTTGAATATCTTCAACTGTTTTTGATGGGACAACAGCATTGCTGTGTACCAAATTTCATTTGAATATCTTCAACTGTTTTTGGCTGTGTACCAAATTTCATTTGAATAATCTCAACTGTTTTTGATGGGACAACAGCATCATTGTTGTGTACCAAGTTTCATTTGAATAGCTTTTGAGTCATTATTAAGTTGAAAGATAGTTCGCTGATGCCAACGCCCATAATATTTACACCCAAACTATGACAAAACCCCCACTTTTATTTTAGAAAAACAGACAAGCTTAAAATAAATTTTAATGTACAATCAATGCATTTTCTGTTCAGGCAATATTTAAAAAAAACTTCAACATAAAATTATTATGCCGTTGTCATAAAAAAATACTCGAGTCTCACAATTTCACCCCATGAAAAGATTTCAATGTCATACATTTTACAACTTTTTTACAAGCTTTTTGTAATAAAATGAGCACTATGTCAAAATAAATCTAAACAATTTTCCACACTGAGTAAATAATTGTTTGCATACTAAAAAATAAGACATGCTTTAGATATTGCCTATTTATTTACAAAGCTTAGGATGAATAGATTGAGATTGTGTTCAATTGGAACTGCAGTCAGGTCACAGAAGCTAGATAGACAAATATCAATATTTTATAAAATAATTTAACTAATTAATTTTTCAATATGACATAAAATATCATTTTTGTCAGACATTTCTGTTAGACTTCTTGGTCACTGTAAAGGCCCAACCCACCCAGTCCCCTCCACACTGTACTCCCCTCCACCTTTCAATTTCCATACCATTAATTTGTTATCACTAAATACTGAAATAATTTTACACATTTGAATGTTACAAGGCAAAAACATATCATGTCTGAGACAATGGCATCAACTTGGTAGTTATTGTTTAGGAATGGAATGGATGGGACGATAGCATTACGTTTGCTTGTAATGGACAGGACAATATATACTTTTTGCTTGAAATGATGGGTTGTAAAAAGACTACATGCTTGCTTTTTATAGATAGGGCAATGATGTCATGCATGCTTTTTATAGATAGGGCAATGATGTCATGCTTGCTTTTTATAGATGGGGCAATGATGTCATGCATGCTTTTTATAGATAGGGCAATGATGTCATGCTTGCTTTTTATAGATAGGGCAATGATGTCATGCTTCATGCTTTTTATAGATAGGGCAATGATGTCATGCTTGCTTTTTATAGATAGGGCAATGATGTCATGCTTGCTTTTTATAGATAGGGCAATGATGTCATGCATGCTTTTTATAGATAGGGCAATGATGTCATGCTTGCTTTTTATAGATAGGGCAATGATGTCATGCTTGCTTTTTATAGATAGATCAATGATGTCATGCATGCTTTTTATAGATAGGGCAATGATGTCATGCATGCTTTTTATAGATAGGGCAAAGATGTCATGCTTGCTTTTTATAGATAGGGCAATGATGTCATGCTTGCTTTTTATAGATAGGGCAATGATGTCATGCATGCTTTTTATAGATAGGGCAATGATGTCATGCTTGCTTTTTATAGATAGGGCAATGATGTCATGCATGCTTTTTATAGATAGGGCAATGATGTCATGCTTGCTTTTTATAGATGGGGCATTGCCATCATGCTTGCTTGAAATGGATGGGCCGAGAGTTTATTGGCGAATCAGCATGTTTGCCTTTAGCCATTTACAAGATGATGTCATGCTTGCTTGTAATAGATGGGGCAATGATGTCATGCTTGCTTGTTATTGGTGTGGATATGACATCATGCTTGCTTGTTATAGATGGGGCAATGATGTCATGCTTGCTTGTAATAGAGAGGACAATGACGTCATGATTGCTTGTAATAGAGAGGACAATGACGTCATGATTGCTTGTAATAGATTGGGCAATGATGTCAGGCTTGCTTGTTATAGATGGAACAATGACGTCATGCTTGCTTGTTATTGGTGTGGATATGACATCATGCTTGCTTGTAATAGATGGGGCAATGATGTCATGCTTGCTTGTAATAGAGAGGACAATGACGTCATGATTGCTTGTAATAGATTGGGCAATGATGTCAGGCTTGCTTGTTATAGATGGAACAATGACGTCATGCTTGCTTGTTATTGGTGTGGATATGACATCATGCTTGCTTGTTATAGATTGGGCAATGATGTCATGCTTGCTTGTAATAGAGAGGACAATGACGTCATGATTGCTTGTAATAGATTGGGCAATGATGTCAGGCTTGCTTGTTATAGATTAGGCCATGACGTTATTCTTGCTTGTAATAGATTGGGCAATGACGTCATTCTTGCTTGTAATAGATAGGACAATGACGTCATGCTTGCTTGTAATAGATTAGGCCATGACGTCATTCTTGCTTGTAATAGATTGGTCAATGATGTCATGCTTGCTTGTAATAGATAGGACAATGATGTCATGCTTCATGCTGGCTTGTAATGGAGGGTCAATGATGTCATGCTTGCTTGTAATAGATAGGACAATGACGTCATGCTTGCTTGTAATAGATAAGGCCATGACATCATTCTTGCTTGTAATAGATTGGTCAATGATGTCATGCTTGCTTGTAATAGATTGGTCAATGATGTCATGCTTGCTTGTAATAGATAGGACAATGACGTCATGCTTGCTTGTAATAGATTAGGCCATGACGTCATTCTTGCTTGTAATAGATTGGTCAATGATGTCATGCTTGCTTGTAATAGATAGGACAATGATGTCATGCTTCATGCTGGCTTGTAATGGAGGGTCAATGATGTTATGCCTGCTCGTAATTGATGGGGCAATGATGTCATGCTTGCTTGTAATCGTTGAGACAATGGTGCATATAAAAGCTTGTAATGACTGTGTCAAAATAGGTTACATGCTTGCTTGTAATATATAGGGCAATGGTGTCATTCTTGCTTGTAATAAATGGGATAATGGCATCATTCTTGCTTATAATGGTTGGAACGTGATGACCTTATTCTTGTTTTTAATGGTTGGGACATAATGGCATCATACTTGCATGTAATGGTTGAGAAAATGGTGTCATACTTGCTTCTAACCACTGGGTCAAAACAGACTTAGCCTACAAGCTTGCTTGTAATGGATGGGACAATGGCATCAGAAATGTATTTAAAAAATGTGGAGTTTTCTTGACATGTTGCAATTGCATGTAACAAATATATATACAATCTATAATATAAATAATCTATAATACATAAAGCATCAACATAAAAGGAAGTGTTACAAAGTTAACACCATGGGTAATAAGTTACTACTTGGTCAAAATAGGCTGAGACAGAGACACAATAACTTTTGCTTGGACAATCCGACTACAAAATTATATACATACATATAGAATCATGATAATAATATACATATAAACCCACCTAGGTCATACTTCCGACTGTGACCTCTGAACAGCAGCCTGGACATTTTCAGTCTTAGTAAATCCAAGCGGCTATACACAAAATTTGAACTAATTTATCCATTTATTTCCAGGTAAACTATTCATGCCAGCACAATTAAATTCCACATTTAAATCACAGACACACATGTTGTTTCTCAGAGCTGATTCCTATTGCCTCTATATCATTAGCTTTTCATGAATTTTAAAATAACAGTGCAAAATTCATTGTACAATAAAATTTATGCACAGCATATAAGACAGACTTTTCTCTGAATATCTTTCACAGAAGCCACTTAGCTTTCATAGCTGTTTTTCCATTCCTCATTATTATGTTGATAGTAATAATTATACAGTCACTAATTCTCAGAAATTATCTGCACTGGCTGTTATTCTGAATTCATTCTACTTAGTAAATGTCTGTTCTTATGTTTACTTCTGAATGGAAGCTTGCATCTGGTTTCCTGAGAAACTATTATAATTATAAACTCAATGGTAGAATGGTAAAACATAATCAGCGCTATATCTTATATTTTGACATATTGCTTGATGTTTTACATATCTCAGAAAGGAAAGAAGATAAGAAAGTGATACATGAGTTGTTTTTTGCCAAACCTTTCACACAAAATGGTGTCAAAAAAACCTTTATCTGATCATTTGCAGGGGCGTAATTATAGGTGTATAGCACTTTGTTTCCAAGCAACTGGCTTCCCCATTAAAATTCAAAATATTTTTTCTTGTTATAAGTGTGAAGAAATTTCACTGAAAATTGATGTTTAAAAAAAGCTTGAATATAGTTCTTCCATTATAAAATTATGTTCTTTAAAGAACGAATCGAAAGATGGGGACGGCCCTTATGCTCCCCCCCCTCCCCCTACCCCCCTACTCCTCTTAAACCAAACTGAAACAAAACTGATGAACCATCTTCTTATGTTTGACGGTTCACTAAACGACATGAGTGGGCGTACAATTGATAAAGTTTCAAGTACTGCCCCTGATTTGTGAGAAAAATCTAAACAAGCGCAAAATGTATTCAACTGAATAACTGCAAAAAAGAGACTTGATATTGCGAGGCTCGAAAGTAATTAATCAGAAGCTATCAGCTGAAAAAATTTAATAACAAATTTGTAACCAATATTCTCTGATCCATTTAACTTAGGCCCCATATGTTGTGTTGTTTTAAGTTTTAACTTATTTACTTAACCATGATTTTGAAACAAGTTATTACAAAAATATTTTATTAATCACTCTTGATGAAACAAAGTTAAAAGTGATTGTATTGTTGTTGTTGTTGTTGTTTAAATGCTTTTAGCTTACAAAATCATATAATTTTTATATTGTTATGACAGGAATATCTTGTTTAACCTTTGACAGTTTGCAAAAGGTGAATTTAAAATAAAAAGATAAAAATCTAAATAATTGGCACATCAATTATAACTCATGCACTAGCCAAATTATCTCAAATTTCCAGTAAACTTGAAAACATCTGTGAATCTCGAGAATATATTATCTTTGAGCAAGATAATAAAAACATGATAATTATCTCAATCATTATCTTACAAAAAGCAACTCATTTTTAGCTAGCGTTTTGGTCATTCAACTTTGTACTAAGAAAAATGTTGTTCTTAAAGGTAATTTTTTTTTTATAACAGAATTATTATTATTATTATTTTGGCCTTTAGAACCATTCATAATAAATTTGTTTATTTCTACTTCCGTGTGTTTATACCGTGTAATAAATTACATCATATATGTTATGTTGGAGGACAACATTTTACTTAAAATAAATTAAAAGACTTAAATCAAAGAAAACTAAATATTGCCTTCAAACGTAGCATTTATGACACAATTTATCACATGGTTTACACACACTATACTTGATTTTCTGAAGTTTATCAAATAATTAATCTTTTTTCCCCTGACAACCACGACTCATGTTTCTATATTAACAATAATATCTGCACTGAAGACAAGACAAAAAAATAAAAATCCATAAAACAAAATCACTTATAAATTATCTTAATCAGAAAACATTAAACTTTTATAATCACTTTTTTCTAGTTCAAATCACTCAAAACCTCAAAACAGTAATAAAAAAAACACTTTTCGATAACCTCCGTAATATGTTTTCATGCAATATGCTTTATAGATAAGTGTTTCATTGCCTGACTGGGAATATAAATATACGAGGCTCAATTGTGCTGTGCAATATGTCCTTATTTATGGCGAATATCAATCAGCCAGTGGTTTATAGAGATGTAGGAGGAAAAATGAAACAAACTATTACTGGGGGGTCACATGACTCCCAATTGACATTTATGGACTCATCTTATATTTGTTTATTTTAGGTCTATTGTGACTAAAGCTTATGGAAGATGATGGCTAGAATCATGGCTCAGAGTCCTTTTCCACTATAGAAACCAGTAGTGTTTGCTTTTTAATAGGCAAAGAGAAGATACCCCCGGTGGGGGTTGGCACCAAAAAATGTTTTTTTCTGTAATTACTCTCAGGACAATTATTTAATGAAATGTTTTACTCTTTGATATCATAATTGTAAAATAAAATACCAAAATGTGAGAAGAAAAAAATCAAGTCAGAGACCGGGTTCGGACCGATGTCGCCAAAATTTCAGTCCAGTGTTATAATCCACTGTGCTATGAATGCATACCCTAAACAGTTGGAATATTTAAGCTATATACCTTACTTGGTAATATCACGTGATAACATCGACGAGCCAATCCCGCATAAGAATGAATTCTACTAGGTAGACATACCTAGTAATCTTAATGGAAAAATACGAAAAAACTGTGAAAAATAAATTAATTGTAAACTATGTGGTACTTCAGTTAGTTTGTTTCAATGCATTGTACACAATGATACCAAGTTTATGTCAGTTTTCGACAATTTTATTTTTTTCGCTATTTCATCATACAGTGTATAGCCCCTTTCACCTACAACCTTGTGGGTTAATTAGGGGTGGATGCCTATACCACTACAGTCCACTCACATCTCCTAGCTCTCTATGGTCTTAAACATTATAATTTATAAGGAACAATTTTGGAACTTAGCTTACAGTAATGTTAGTCAGACTTGTCCCATTTAAATCAAACTAATTAAGAGAAATTTTTTAATTCATTTTAATTCCCGGTAGGTTTCAAAAGGAAAGTTGGGTGGACAGGCAGATTTTATTTTTCTTAATATAAAAAGCATTTAGGCAATCATTACTGCTGATGCGCGAAAGGGATAAAAGAGGGATGAAAAATTTATAGTATTTTTTTATCCTCATGAATAATAGAAGTTTGGAGAAGTATATTTCTTAAAAAAACAAAAACAGAAATTGACAGAAAATAAAGATTTCAGTAGATAAACCATAAGGTTGAAAGCGAAAAGGTTCTAAGTGACATTAAATAAAGAAGCAGATAGAACCTTTTCGCTTTCACCCCTCGCATTGTTCCTGTTCCCCCAGAGTAGTCACCTGAAAGTTCCCCTGCTAAGACTCTTGGGGGAGCAAGAAGCCTTCCGTAAAAGGCAGACACCTTTAACCATATTATGTGCTTAAAATGAGTTTTTTATGGAATGAATTGCATGGGTGATGTCATTTTGGGTAAATGAACCCAGTTGGGCTGGTTAAAGTGTGTGGAGTTTACGCGAACTTTAACCAGCCCAACTGCATTAATATCTCTAATAATGACATCAATCACGAAATTCATTCCTGATATTTACACCAATAGTTCATTATTTCTTTCCATAATTGTCTATAAAATACCTAATTTCATTTTAGAAAACCTAAATACAGTAATTCTTTCTCACTAATGTTGTAAATAAAATGACCCAACCGGTTTCCAAATTCTATTGCTATGGACAAAAAAAGTCCCAAAATAAAATAAATTTTTAACGTAAAATCGAACCGCTTATGACAACAATACATTTAACAAATCATAAATTATAACTTGTCAACATCTTATTTAAAAATTCGATGACTGCTGACACAATACAAACAAAGGTATACTTTATTAATAAACAAAGATTCGGATCTGAAAATGTTGTGTTCAACAAAAAATATTTTCTATTAATTACCAAAAGGCTGCTCATTGAAGGAAAATGGAAGTTGAGATGTAAATATACATGAGCCAACATTTTTATATCAACAAGCAGAACAATTAATGATAACTTCATCACCAAGAAGCTAGATAATAAATGAATAAATCCAATACACATATTCAGCTTTCTTCTTTTAAAGAAAATCATTGCAATTCTAGCTTTCAAATTTCAATCACAACCCCTTTTAAAAACTTAAAATCCATAAACTAGTTTATATATATCCCATCATAAAAATAACACTTTTATGGTACATTCCATAACTGAAGATAATAATGATGCTTAAACACATGGACAAACGAAGGGATTTACATTCTTTGCTCCATTAAGATGCTATTGAATTTGAACCTATGAATGAACAAAAAATTTGAACGGTGACCGAGTACATATATCAAATCCACAAGATTTGTAACCACTTCAGAATACAAAAAGTTGCTTAACAATATAAACAATATATTTAGTCTTCAAAAAGAGTTCTCCTTTAAACACATCAATATACACTCTTATCGAAGAAAAATTTAAAAGATAGCATGAGATATGCTTTCACCTAACACGAGGTAACAAAAAAATTATGTTATTCCTTCAAATATGACAACTCCGTTTTATTTTTATAGTCCATCACTTTGTGTCGCTCAACTATAGCGTAATAATTACACTCTTGATACTTTAACCAAAATATTTATAACAAGTTTCACTCTAATTAATCTCCATTTCACAAGTTTCGATAACTTTGAACTTAAACTCCAATAATAGTATATGATACAATAATGTCATAAAACTGCTTAAATGCCGTTAATGTCTTTAAAATACTTCCGCAAATCCACAATTTATGGAAATGTGATATTTCCCCCATTAGCAGTCAACATCAAATAACATTTATCAACTTTAATCCAATGTTTCCATTATTGTTCAATTTAAAGATTTAGATCTGACATGATAAATGTGGCCTTAAACACCTGATTTAAGTCAAAGATTTGCAATTTAAGCCAAAGATTTGCATTTTGAATTGTAACAAGTACTGAAGATATCTATAGAGGGTGGATGAAACTATTTGAATGAAACTTGTGATAAACGTCTGATTATTTTATATGTTGCCCATTTGGCATTATAAATATATTACTTGAAATTGTTTGCTTAAGATGACTAAGAAAAGGGGAATAACTCAAAAAAGAGCTAAGCTTGTAAGAGTTACATATATTATTCACAATTTATTTGTCATTGGTAGCAATGTTATTCAGGTTAAGTAGTATGGATGGGACTCTCAGGGTTTTGTAACAGCATTGGCAACATACAGTACACAGATTCAAACTCATGTACAGTCGAACCTCGGTATGTCGACGTCGGATAAGTCGACTTTCCGGTTATGTCGACTTTTTTTTTCCGGTCCCGAATTTATTCCTTCTTATTCTATATAAAATAAATCTGTGTCGATTTTTATATCTTGACTTTTTCGCTATGTCGACCTCGTTTTTCCGTCCCAGTGGTCGAATTTCACACATTTCCTATGTTCTTTATGTCAAACTGTAGATCGTGAAGTAGGTGTGAAAATATTCATGACGGTTTGCGGCTTGTCGCAAAATACCGTGCGTGTCAATATAACAAACTGTCATAATTGGGGGATACAAAAATGTAATTGGTAACACTCATTTTCAATAAGCGGGTGCATTGATGTCGCCGATCGTTTATAACTTTATTTTGGTATATAAAGTCAAGTTTGTCAGTCATATAATATGATATTGGTCTATGTTTACAAAATAATAGATAAAGACACGGATATCTCTCAAATTGTGAAAAAAATTGGTTCACAAAGTGAGATTTTGACATGTTCGTTACTGTCGCCGTCCCGCAGTCAATGTTTACATATCAATGTATAATGTTAAATACAACAATGCATGTACCTTTTGCAGTATATTTAACATGTCCGAACATTGTAGTACATAATAAAATTCGGCTCCATTCCGGTAAGAATTGTGTTTTACCAATGCAGGTCAGTAAGAGTTTAGGTTTAGGAAAACATTTTTATTTGAAATGTTCGTGTTGCAGCTTTAGCATGACATTATTTGGCAGGCTTACTTTACTATGCTGACAAACTATTACCAGAGATTAAATATCTCGTGCCCGGGGTATCGTGGGTACATTATTGGACGGACAGTCCAACGTCCCAGTATAGGAACAAGGCCATATTTCATTTTATAGCAAACCACATGGATATGCATGGTATTAACGCAAGGTGGAACTATTGGGAGGCTGGGCATGGGAAAGGGCCCTGTGATGGCCTTGGGGGCAGGGTAAAACGCATGGCTGATGAGGCGGTAAACTCGGGCAAAATATGCATTCAAGATCCATCTGATTTCTATGCCTGGACCCAGTCAACAAGCTGTTCAATGAGAAATGTTAGTTTTGTGTTTGTTTCATCCGAAGAAGTTGAGAAGAAAGCTACAGAAACTAGTAAACATCAGCTCAAACCTATAGCCGGAACAATGAAAATACATGCTGTACAGGGTAAGGGTGAAAACAGCGTCTTTGTTCGGAACACTAGTTGCTACTGCAGGATATGTGTCGCTGATGATGGCGAAGTTTGCGGCACTTGGAGAGACGAAAATCTTGTTCCAAAAATTACAAAATCAACACCAAAAGTATCAAGTAACCAAGTGAATACCACTATACTTACACACGGAATTCTGTCCCGGATTCTGTCAGTATCGACACACAGGAAAAGTATCATGCTGGTGATTACGTAGCTGCGTCGTATTTGAATCGCTGGTACATTGGTAAAATCATGAACTGCGATGATGAGGACAACACTTATGAAATCACATTCTTGGAGAAGCGCAAAAAGATGTTTCAGTGGCCAACAAGACCTGATGAGATCTGGGTAAACTATGATGATATTTTATGCAAGGTATCAACTCCTGTGGCCAGTGGAAAGTCAAAACGCATGCTAGTGTTACCTGACAATGACTTTGAGAGAGTTGAGCAACTCTTTGATAAAGAATAATGGGTATAAATGTAAAAGACATGTTCGTTACGATCATTTCAGCAGTTATTGATCTTCATGCTTCTTTTCAAAGCTGTACATGTTTTGGCCTGTTCATGATCTAAATCATACATATTTAAAGTTAGGAATAAGCATTTATATTATTTCTAGACATATATTCGTAATTATATTGAGTATAAACTTGACGATGTAAAAGGTAACGGATATTTCAGCATTACTGTGTATGTAAAATTATGGTTTTACGTGTGACATATCTGAATAATTTGTTTAAACAAACAAACTCGGCATCAATTAAATTCAGGAAAAGAAAAGTAATACCATATTTTACTGTAAAATGATACATTATGTGTCAATATAATGCTGAAATTGTGTTAAACAAGTTAGTTTGCCAGTTTTTTTTTTCATTAATTGAGTTGAAAACCAGTTTCAAATGTTTTTTTCGTGTTAAATTGTTAGATTAACTGTTAATTCAATTTAATTGTTGATTGTTTCAATGTTTCAAAGTTTTTTGACAACTTAACGTGTATTTTTCAATGGGGAATTATTTAGTAACGAACATTTCATATATCATTACTCTTGTACTCTCGTTAAACAATCAATTTAAGTAACACTTTTAAGTCAATATTTTTGCTTCTCTCAACTTTCAAAATGTTCCTGTGCTCGATACAAAGACAACTTTAGGCAAATAATAAAAACCGAAAATTTTATCATCTATTAAATGTTAAGGTAATGTTGTTTTTCAAGAACGAGAGTATACACAGTTTGACAAAACACATGAGAATCTGATTTGGTTTATAAATGGGCATGTTTTTTTATTTTTTTTTCTAAAGACTGACTCATTGTTTGTTTGTTAGAAATAAATGAAATATGTATTTAACGAAATATTTGTTTCGTGTTCTGCTTTAAAACCACTGTAACGGACATTTCAGAGTATCGTTTGTACATCACTACCCTCGAATTTTGAATAGATATCTAGCAAAAACCATTAACATCATGTTCAAAATATTTTAGGAATATAAAGTTGATAGATGTATCTTATCAATAAAAATGTTTCATCCAGTATTTGAAAACTTTGGTTGTCTTGTCTTTGTTACTGCTTAATTGCACCCGTATATTGAAAATGAGTGTGAGTGCGAATAATTAAAGTTGTTTGTTTATGTATTTAATTAAAGAGACATTTATTGCTCAAGCTCTTTGGTATTGTATAAAAAATGAACATTTTATTGATTAGACATCAATCCCGAATGGGAACAGAAAGAATAACTACAAAATGTCAAATGTTAGTTCCACTGCTCTGGTCGACCAATTCAGAGGACCCGGTATACAATCTTACAATGTACAAATGTATGCAATTGTGGTTTTATATGTGTTTTGTGTGATCCATAAACGTAAAAGAAATAAATTTGACACAAATAATTCTTCTTTTATTTCACTTTATTTTTCAATAATAAGTTTGCTGTTTTCACGATGAAAATATTTAACAAGACCGTTCAATTGTGGATGTAAACATCGTACAATCCAACTCAAACGTGTTGGGATTGGTGATATTTTTTGTAATTCGGATGAGTCGACTTTTCGTTATATCGACTTTTTTCACTAGGTCCCGAAAAAGTCGACATAACGAGGTTCGACTGTAATAGTAATAGTATTTGTTATGCAGGATTTGGGTAGGAAATCAAAGTATTCAGAAAGCAAGAGGGAGGAAGGTCAAACCCTTTATTATGCACCAGATTGTTGTCGGTAGCATTTACTTACCAATTGTTAATGGAATATCATTAACCAGTTCAGTGTTATGTCCCACACGAATCATTCAAAGACGTAATAGCTCAATCATGTAGAAAGATTTTAAACACTCTCAATACTGAGTCAGCTTCCTCTGTTAAAAATACACAAGGTGGACACTCTACCTCCCGACAAAATACCGTAAATGACTGGGAAAAATCTGAGAAAAAAACTTTTAAACTATGTTTTGGGTTAAAGGACGCATAAAAAAAGTTGTCAAAATTGTCTGCCAATTTTGGCCACAATGTTTGTCGACAGTGACGAACATTTTTTTTTCCGTGAAAATGGTGATGGTTATCTTTAAAATCATACAAAGATAATGCAAAATATGTTACATTTTTATTCGTTTCTTGTAAGATAGGCACTGAAAAGTACTGACTGTGACAATTTGTTTCTGGATGGCACTGAAAAGAACCTTTTAATTATGACAATTTGTAAGATTTCTGGACATTCACTGGACAAGCAATAAATGTGGTTTGGAAAATCTGACCATGTATTGATTTTAATTAGAGGTAGCAAAGTGTCTTACTCTGGTGCAAGGGGTTGTGGGTGTGACCCCGGGCACCAGAATCACATTGTAGGGTTCTGAATATAAAACAGACTACTGGCAGAACGGACAGTTCAAATCACAGTGATTTGAACTCTCCATTTGGCTGGCAGTCCATTTTCAAAGCTTTATAAGAATGGTTCGAACTTGTCAAATAAGATTTTTTCCCCAAAAGTACCTTTCTTGAACACCTAGCTTAAGTTGGTTACCTTTGTGTTTTTGGACAGTTCAACTAAAATGGTTTTAAAAAACCTGTATAGCAATATTTGTGTATTCAGTTACGCATTACCTGGGCCGAGCAGACTGGTTACCCTGTCTTCTAAGTCACGATTGGTAAACCAGCGATTCATCTTCAACAATTTGATATTTTAGACTGTGTTCTTCCTTGTTGAGTGGTTTCATTAATTCCTTTCTTCACTTTTTGTTGGTTTTAATTGAAATAATAAACAAATACAAGGACAATTATAGAATCATGAGAGCCACTTTGTGAAAGCTAGCTGTGTTTCTGACATTATCCAGGTTTCTGTTTCAGTGTAATCCAATTATTCACATAGACATTGTTTTTTTTAATTTTAACACTAAACTGAGGTAATTGTTACTGACAAGTATATCCATCTGTCTTTACTTGCATTGTAATTATGAATGTCCAGATTTTTTGTTTTTTAAAGATTCAGAGGACAATTAAATACACAATTAATGACTCAAAATTAAACTGCACTTTATTAAGAAAAAAAAACGCTCACATAAATCCATATATTGTTATCAATACCCTTCCAATGTCTCTCAAATCAATTAACAACTTAATGAGCACTTCATTATTCGAATGAATTACCTAATACGGCTGAGTACACATTAATTAATATTAATCCAGATATGCTTAAGGATATGAAAGAATTATTTAACTTAAATGCAGTATGCCATGATTGATTATATTCTCTTCGTTTTAATTCAAGTTCATGAATGAATTAAAATAAAATATATTAATTCACTGCACTGTTTTTCGTTATTATTTTTATATACCACATAATTATGCTTAAAAATCCAAGTAACTGCTGTATTAGTAAACTTAACTCCATTAGAAAAATAAAGAAACAATCTTTTTCAAATAATCTTTATTAT
Source organism: Mya arenaria (assembly GCF_026914265.1). Classification (NCBI taxonomy): domain Eukaryota; kingdom Metazoa; phylum Mollusca; class Bivalvia; order Myida; family Myidae; genus Mya; species Mya arenaria. The sequence continues at coordinate 18,156,572 of NC_069138.1, forward strand.
TCGGAAAATTGAATTCATGTTTTTACGCATGCTCCATTAAATTATGTGTAAAACAAAACAAACCCTTATACTTTCTTAACAGAAGTATTTGAAAGGTGAAATTTGAATAGACAAAAGTATTGTTTAAAGCAAATGGACCCAGTGAGATTATATTGGTGAGATCCTAGTTTCACATTTCTCAAAATACAATACAATGCATGAAATTCTCACTTTCCTTTGTAAACAATATGCTTTTCAAAAGATGGTTTAAACATAGGAAACAATAACACCAAATTCATTGTGAACATTTTGAAAAGCCTTCTTTTCCCCTATATAAAATTAACAGGAATTTCACAATATATAAAATTAACAGGAATTTCACAAAAGGGTATCTTTCATGCTTTTTAGGGTCATTGGTTAAAAATGCTTTCATCTGAAATGTGAATAAAACGTTTGATTCAATGAAAAAACAATATTGCAAAAATAAAACCCTAATATTGTTCATATTTATTTTAAAATGTGACAGAAAATAGTATATTTGGCAAAAAATGAACAGATACATGTTTGTTATTTAAAATTGAATGACATCAAGCATGGATTTATGAAATATTATTTCAAAAAGTGCATGTATCTGCCAGCTGCTGTGTGATGTTAATTTATAAATGTATATGATATATCTCAATTTCAATGAAGTTTAAAAAAATGTTTCCTAAAATAATTTCAGTGAATGAATCTCAAGTTTGATGACCATAGGTCAAGGTATTTCTCTAGTTATCACTAGGACAAGCTTTTGTCTACCAATGGACGGATGGACCGACGGACTGACCGACATTTGCAAGTCAATATACCCCCTCTTCTTTAAAGGGGGCATAATAATCAGGTCCTGTACAGATGCCACACATTTGGCTTATTATTGTAGCTAACATGAGCATCAAGTTTCATGTGAATATCACCAACTATTCACTGTCTGAAAAAAGCATTCTCACCAATATGAAAGTGTTGTACAGTGTTCTCCCAGATTCTCTGTAGTGTTTCGTAACCCCATCTCCGGTCAAACTGTCGTTTCCCATCGTCTAGCCGAACAACAGGCAATCGGACAAGTCCTGGCAGCTCTTCAAAACTCTGGTGGAAAAATGTGAGCTATGATACTACCAGGTGTAACACTTAGAGCTTGTTACCCAGTTCACTTGAAATTATAAAATACCCCGGTTCTGTTATAAGAGATTGACTCAAATTTTGCTGCAGTGATACATTTAAAATATTTCTTAATATACAAGGTAGCAAACTGCAAAGTAACTCGGACATCAATAAAGGTAATTTACCTCCCTTTGATAAATAAAATTATTATGCCTATATTTCTTGCATACTCACTTTCTCAGATTTGTGGCATTGGAATGTTTTCAAGTCTTGCCGTAGCACACAGAAGTAGGGCTCAAACACAGGGACTGGTGCTTGTCCATATGCCAGCTGCTGTTCAAGCTCATCTGAAGACACATCTAAAATGGAGTTGGTTATTTTAGGAGATTTTATTAATTTTGTGATAGCGGTTGTATTTTTTAGTTATAGAATACTGTAAACCATATGTACTAGAAAATCCAAGGAGGAGGAAGAGGAGGACAGATGAAGAAGTGTGTGTGGTGTGTGTTGGGGGGGGGGGGGGGGGAGGGGGGGAGGGGGGAAGGTAGGAGGCACTCGCCTCAAGTTCACCAAGTTATTAAGAAATTAAAACAATGTAGAAAACAGAAGAGAATATACCAAAATGCACAAACAATGTAGAAAAACGAAGAGAATAAACCAAAATGCACAAACAATGTAGAAAAACGCAGAGAATAAACCAAAATGCACAAACAATGTAGAAAAACGCAGAGAATAAACCAAAATGCACAAACAATGTAGAAAAACGAAGAGAATAAACCAAAATGCACAAACAATGTAGAAAAACGAAGAGAATAAACCAAAATGCACAAACAATGTAGAAAAACGAAGAGAATAAACCAAAATGCACAAACAATGTAGAAAAACACAGAGAATAAACCAAAATGCACAAACAATGTAGAAAAACACAGAGAATAAACCAAAATGCACAAACAATGTAGAAAAACGTTGAGAATAAACCAAAATGCACAAACAATGTAGAAAAACGTTGAGAATAAACCAAAATGCACAAACAATGTAGAAAAACATTGAGAATAAACCAAAATGCACAAACAATGTAGAAAAACGAAGAGAATATACCAAAATGCACAAACAATGTAGAAAAACGAAGAGAATATACCAAAATGCACAAACAATGTAGAAAAACGAAGAGAATATACCAAAATGCACAAACAATGTAGAAAAACGAAGAGAATATACCAAAATGCACAAACAATGTAGAAAAACGAAGAGAATATACCAAAATGCACAAACAATGTAGAAAAACGAAGAGAATATACCAAAATGCACAAACAATGTAGAAAAACGAAGAGAATATACCAAAATGCACAAACAATGTAGAAAAACGAAGAGAATAAACCAAAATGCACAAACAATGTAGAACAAGAGGCACATCAGTGCCTGTGCTCCACTGGCCAAAAGGTTCAAGCAATGACCACCTAACGAACATTTTCGTCAAGTTTCATAGAAATACAATCATCAATTTTTGAGGAGAAGTTATTTAAAAAAAATTTTTACTTTAATAGCTCTGGCTGCCATGTTGTGCAGTGGACCGAAATGATTTGGGCAATTTGAGTAAAGGAGCACTAAACAAACATTTCTGTCAAGTTTTATCGAAAAAAGGTCATCGGTTTCGACGACAAGTCGTATAAAGTTTTTTTTTATTTTTTAGCTCTGGCAGCCATGGTGTGCAGTGGACTGGAACCATTTAACAAATTTTGGTTAATGACCATCCAAGGAACATTTCTGTTAAGTTTCATCAAAATCTGATCATTGGTTTCTGAGAAGATGTTCTTTAAAGGTTTTTCTATTTTTTTGCCCTGGCAGCCATGTTGTGCAGCGGACCGGAACCATTTGAGCAATTTTGGTTAAGGACCACCCAAGGAACAATTCTGTCAAGTTTCATCAAAATCTGCCTATCCGTTTCAGAGGAGATGTCGTTTAAAGATTTTGCTATTTTTAGCTGTGGCGGCCATATTGTGCAATGGATCAGAACCATTTGAGCAATTTTAATAAAGGACCTCCCAAGGAACATTACTGTCAAGTTTCATCAAAATCTGCCGAACCGTTTCAGAGGAGATGTCGTTTAAAGATTTTGCTATTTTTAGCTCTGGCGGCCATATTGTGCAATGGACCGGAACCATTTGAGCAATTTTGGTAAAGGACCATCCAAGGAACATTTCTGTTAAGTTTCATCAAAATCTGATCATCGGTTTCTGATAAGATGTTCTTTAAAGGTTTTTCTATTTTTTTGCCCTGGTAGCCATGTTGTGCAGCGGACCGGAACCATTTGAGCAATTTTGGTTAAGGACCACCCAAGGAACAATTCTGTCAAGTTTCATCAAAATCTGCCAATCCGTTTCAGAGGAGATGTCGTTTAAAGATTTTGCTATTTTTAGCTGTGGCGGCCATATTGTGCAATGGACAAGAACCATTTGAGCAATTTTAATAAAGGACCACCCAAGGAACATTACTGTCAAGTTTCATCAAAATCTGCCGAACCGTTTCAGAGGAGATGTCGTTTAAAGATTTTGCTATTTTTAGCTCTGGCGGCCATATTATGCAATGGACCGGAACCATTTGAGCAATTTTGGTAAAGGACCACCAAAGGAACATTCCTGTGAAGTTTTGTCAAAATCCGCTTATCAGTTTCAGAGGAGATGTCGTTTAAAGTAAAAGTTTACGCACGCACGCACGCACGCACGCACGCACGCACGCACTCACGACGGACAATCTGTGACGACATAAGCTCCATGGCCTTCGGCCAGTGGAGCTAAAAACGAAGAGAATATACCAAAATGCACAAACAATGTAGAAAAACGAAGAGAATATACCAAAATGCACAAACAATGTAGAAAAACGAAGAGAATATACCAAAATGCACCATTTCAGACTCTTTGAAATAGCCAACTATTTCTCGATGTATCATCCAAACTTTTCTATCATACAAATCTCTCGCTACACCCCTATCATCCTCAGAGATCCATACATGATGAACATTTCAATGCAGCAGAATAAAGCATTTAGCTTGTTTATATATATGTGAAAGTATGATAGTCATAAACATCAGATTGATAAAACAAGCAACCTTTTATCCGCCATGGCATTTGTTTTCCTCTGGACATAAACATGACATAAAGTAACATGGAGTATTTACTGAAATAAAGCTTGTGTCAACAATAAAGATATCGTTTTCTAATACTTTTCCTCAGGATGTGCAAACACATAACGCCTAATTTAAGAAGATAAATGCTTATTGACATATTGTCTTTCATAATTTATCAATATACTTTTTAACTTTATTCTACAAAAGACAAGATTAGTTTTTTCAAGCATTTTTTGGCCGAAAATCCAATAAATTAGCAAATTCAAAATTTCAAATCAAATGCTATCAACCTAAAAGATAAAATCATCCGCATTGACATGTTTCCTTGCATGTAATAATACATCTTTATGATGAAAATTCTTCTTGCATTACAGTTTTGCCATAGAAACTTACCAAACATCATTTGACAAACAACTTGGTCGCCTTTAATAGACAACTTCCGTCTTTTTATTTAACATTAGCACTAGAGAACCTCTTGAAATGAAAAAGATGTTTATACTAGGATGTGCAAGAATTTTCTGAAATATTATACTTTGAGTCGTTTATAGTATGATGAGTTTTATCCTTGAGGGCTGTAGTGGGCAAATAACCCAAGGGGAAAATGTTTGCATATAAAGTAGGGATGCCAATGAATTGCAAAATTTGATAATCGAATATTCAGTAATTCTTTCGAATATTTGAAAAACAAAGCACATGTATCTTTTAGATAACTACAATTATTTGCTAAATTCATAGCCGTGCCATTTTAACTCTTTAACCGTCATAGCCGGTAAGCGCGACAGACCCTATATATATTAAGATGACGGAAACACTGGAGGACACCACAGTGGCATATATTAAGTTGAAGGGAAGACCGAAGGACACTACAGTGGCACATATTAAGATGAAGGGAAGACCAGAGGTCACTTCAGTGGCACATATTAAGAAAAAGGGAAGAATGGAGGACACCACAGTGGCACATATTAAGATGAAGGAAAGACCGAAGCACACTACAGTGGCATATTTCAAGATGAAGGGAAGACTAGAGGACATATAAAGACAATGGAATGGCACCAGAGTGGCATATATTAAGATGACGGGAACACTGGAGGACACCACAGTGGCATATATTAAGACGACGGAATGGCCGGAGGACACCACAGTGGTACATATTAAGATGACGGAAAGACTGGAGGACACAACAGTGGCATATATTAACACGACAGGAACACTGGAGGACACCACAGTGGCATATATTAAGACGACGGGAAGACTGGAGGACACAACAGTGGCAAATATTAAGACGACGGAATGGCCGGAGGACACCACAGTGGTACATATTAAGATGACGGGAAGACTGGAGGACACAACAGTGGCATATATTAAGACAACGGGAACACTGGAGGACACAACAGTGGCATATATTAACACGACAGGAACACTGGAGGACACAACAGTGGCAAATATTAAGACGACAGAATGGCCGGAGGACACCACAGTGGTACATATTAAGATGACGGGAAGACTGGAGGACACAACAGTGGCATATATTAAGACAACAAGAAGACTGGAGGACACAGCAGTGGCATTTATTAAGACAACGGGAAGACAAGAGGACATAACAGTGACATATTAATACAACTGAATGGGCAGAAAACACCACAGTGGCACATATTAAGACGACTGGAAGACTGGAGGACACCACAGTGACATATATTAAGACGACGGGAAGACTGGAGGACACCACAGTGGCATATATTAAGACGACTGGAAGACTGGAGGACACCACAGTGGCATATATTAAGACGACTGGAAGACTGGAGGACACAACAGTGGCATATATTAAGACGACGGGAAGACTGGAGGACACAACAGTGACATATATTAAGATGACGGGAAGACTGGAGGACACCACAGTGGCATATATTAAGACGACGGGAAGACTGGAGGACACCACAGTGGCATATATTAAGACGACAGGCAGACTGGAGGACACCACAGTGGCATATATCAAGATGACGGAAACACTGGAGGACACCACAGTTGCATATATTAAGATGACCTGAAGACCAGAGGACACCACAGTGGCATGTATTAAGACAACGTGAACGCGGGAGGACACAACAGTGGCATATATTAAGACAACGGGAAGACCAGAGGACACCACAGTGGCATATATTAAGATTACCTGAAGACCAGAGGACACCACAGTGGCATATATTAAGAGGACGCTAACAGAGGAGGACACCCCAGTGGCATTTATTAAGAAGACAGGAAGACTGGAGGACACCACAGTGGCATATATTAAGATGACGGGAAGACCGGAGGACACCACAGTGGCATATATTAAGACTATGCAAACACCGGAGGACACAACAGTGGCATATATTAGACAGCAGGAAGATACCACAGTGGCATATATTAAGAAGATGGGAAGACTGGAGGACACCACAGTGGCATATATTTAGACAACAGGAAGACAGCTGGACGCCACAGTGGCATATATTAAGATGGTGGAAACACCTGAGGACACCACAGTGGCATACATTAAGACAACGGAAAGACTGGAGAACATAACAGTGGCATATAAAACGGCAACAGGAGCATCAAAGGATACAACAGTACTATCAATTTTGCCAATGAGATCATTAACACACATGGCAGCATGATTTGTTTTCACAGGAGAATCAAAGACATGGCAATGATATAGAAAACGCTGACTTGAACAGTGGTGAACATATTAATGACATCAAAAATGATGATCATTACTATATTTTTTGCTACTTCTTGGTTCAATATAAATCATTACTCAATTTCTAAAAATAAAATATATATAAAATCCCAAACCAAATCACTGCTTAAAATCTGGGTCTATACCCACTGCAAACAAACTTTTTTTATGATTGCCTTATATCAAAGCTGCACTCTCATAGATTGAAAGTTTTTACAACTTTTTTAGTTTTTGCCTTGGAAAGAGCAATTTTTTTCATAAATGTCTGGAACCCAGTGATTTAAGACAGCTGACAAAAGAGAAGATCACAGTATTCATATTTACGTTTAAAAATTTATGTTTTATGGCTAAAAGCTTTACTCACACTTTAAGAAAAATGAATTTTTTGGCAGATTACCAAACAATTGAGATCTGTTCTTATGTGAATTATCTTATATGACTGAATTGAAGCCATTGATGCCAAAATGAGCTGATTCTGAGACAATTAAAAATATGAAAATGTCAAAACTATCAATTTATGAGAGTGCAGCTTTAAGTATACAAAAGGATAAAGTTGAGTAAAACACAGCTTCTCTCCATAGAAGATTCATAAACATTATCCCCCTCTTTGGAAATATTCCCCATTGTGCCATCATCTACAAGCTTAACATCATTTCAATTGTTAATTTTTCGTGTTAATTACAAAATGTACATATTTCTCTACTTGTCTCTCATGACACATCAAGGCAAATGGATTTAAGGCAGATATTGTAACATGCTGTACAATAGCCTTTCATAAACATATTTTTTTTTAATCTTAACATATCTTTTCAGAATAGGACACAATTCCATTCTGGTTTGTCATCGTTAGATCCTGAATAAGCCTTATCACATTTGAGTGTGATACGACCAAAACATGTTTTTTTTATATAAATTTGCCTTTCATTGTCCTTTTTCTTATCCAAGTTTGAAAATACCACTATCACACTGTAATCCTTTTTCATGATAGTGACTTGTTTTGAATGCAGCATTTTACACAGTGATGTTTATATAAGTTTTTTTTACCATATTTACTAAATGGAACAACATATTTTACCATAACATACTGTTATTCCTGAAAGCTGAGTTCACGACCAACGTTAACCTACATTTGGGCAAACATCCAGCTCTCAGCTAGCAAAAGATGTTAAAAGTTTGTAAGATTTGCTGTTTGCTGGCAAACGCTGGCTAAACCTGGTGGACATTGTGATCGTTAGCTAAATGCTTGTCCGTTGGAGGCAAATGGGTACACGACACAATGAACGCAATGTAACACAAGGGGCTAGAATCTATAGGCAAACTTTCCACAGCAAACCAGTGTCTAAGGTAAACTTTGGACTTCTTCAATAAAAACAACAACAAAAAACTGCCAGTCAGTTTCCACAAAGTTTGGCCATATATAGACGTCACCTGACGCTGACCATAGTTTACTATGCTTAGTATTTGTTCTTTTATGTTGGACTTAGTTGGCGACCACTGCACATATGCTACATCTGCATTGGCAAATGTTACAGCGTAAAAATACAACGCTGTCAAATGCTAGGAAACCTTTGTAAAAGTTGATGACTGTGCCAGATGACATGATGCTATTCTTACATCTTGTATCATCTCAATTTCGGTATGTTAAAACAAATCCATCATTATACATGTAACATATTTTCATCTATATCATTCCCCCCCTCCCCCACTCCCAACTTTAATTCATTGTCAAACCTAACTTAACAGAAATGAAATCTTAATTTTTGGCAATGAATGTGTCATGTGATAAAAGGAATCTTACATTTGTTGCAATTTTTAACAAAAATATATGAAAACCATTATGAAAAAGTTATAAAGCCCGCAAAGGCTAAAATGGTTGATTTTTTCCGCAATTTTTGTATTCAATGGCAACTCATGTAAAATCCAATATTTGTTTTGTAATTGCTTCCAAATTTATATATCTATATGTACAATATGAGGCCGCCCTCTCCAAATGTAGAAAGACAGCCCTGGCCCGGGTTTCAGGAGTGGTGGGTGAAAATAATTTATTAATTGAACTGTATTTTAATCAGACTGTTGAATAAAATTTTAGTCTACTTCCCAATTAAAATAATGTTGAAACAGGGTATAAACTAACAAATTAATGCATATATAAACAAGGCTAAACTTGCCAATATCAACTAAATCTATTTCCAATCCAGAAAAATTAGTTTTTAATTGCTCCAAAGATACTCTTATCAGGGATAAATACACAGGGAATACTGGCTAAACTAAAGAACATTATGTGAACATACTTATTGACAAAGGACCAAGTCCCTGTTTAAAGCAGGACCCCACCCCCATCAACCCATATTTAATGAGGAATTACTTCAACAATAGGTAAATCACAAAGACAAGCACAACTTGTCAGTTTTATCCCCAAACTTGTCACATAAGCAATTTCCCATTAGTATAATTTGACCTCAAGTTGCCTTGGGGCAAAATTTCAGCAGGTGTGTGAAGAATTGAGCTTTTTGGTCAAGTTGATACAAAAGGTCATAGCTGAACAAAAAATGAATTGTTGGGTGGGGGGGGGGGTCTTAGGACCATGACCTTTATGTATTGGAAGTTAGGCCTTTATCTTACCATTCCATGCCTTAAAATTACATTAAAATCAGGCAGTTTTCCCATTTTGGGCAGGGTCCCCCCTAAATCAAGTATTTAATCGATAAATATTCCCAAATATAGGTCCAAATACGTGTTCCCAGAAGAAGCCCTGGAAGTTTTTATATGTGAGCTTCACAATTAATTATTTACTATTAATATTATGAAGCTTGACAATGATGCAGGTTTGTTTGATCCTTACATGTATAGTCACAATCTAGCCTTAAACTTAGCTCGTGTATCGTTATGCACCAGTCAATTAAAACCACTACAACGCCCCCCTCACCCACCCACCCCAGGTCTGGAGAATAGCAGGAATAGTAGCAGGTCCTGCCAATCCCAGGTAAAATCCTCGCCCTGCCTATTATCTGCTGTATTTCTCAAAAGATTTAAGACAACTTTCTTAGCTGGTCTTGTTTAAATCAAATTTAAATATGTGAACACATTAAATTTGTTCACCATTAAAAGTTAGCAATAACGTTGTTCATCATCATTCTGAACAATCGGTCCAATTATGTTTTTTATCTGAAAATATATGGGACCTAGCTGAAAATGTATAACTACACCATGAACATTAATTATTGTACAGGTACCAAATATAACTTCATTCAGAAAGCAATTACTCATTTCAATTGATAATTTACTGTTTTAAAAGCTATTATTTCAAACAGTATTGTGAAATATTAAACCTATAATTATAAGTGTTAATATTGATCCCTTGTCATAATACTGTCTGGCTGGTATACTCCTATATAATGGTTTTCCCCATTAATCTATTAAGTAACACTTCAAACCCATTAAAACAAAGAGCCATATTCATAACTATCTTAAAAATTAATCATCTATGACATGTGTTAATTAAAGGCCAATGAATCGAAGTAAGCACTTCACTGACTTGAAGATCAGTTAAATATGCAAAAAAATGTAACATATTAACCAGTATTCATTTCAACTGAAAATTATTTACATTTTTTTTTATCACCATTCCAGTCTTTGCCTTATTTTTTTCAGCAATTGCACATGTACTTTTGGGCAAGTAATTGAAGAAAAACACTTCCCAAAAACAGTTTTACTTGCCCAAAATAACCGATTCATGCATTTCAAATATGTGAAAGCCAATATTTATTATAATAATAATGTTCAATCAGAATGTGTGAATTGTTGCTGAAGAAATTATGAAAAAAGAGGGATATGATTTTAGGGAAAATGCACTTGCCCATTTGGGCAACCACCTGGGAATTTCGACTTGTCCGAAACAGTTAATTTACTTATCCCGGGCTTAGGGCAACCCAGTTATGACAAAGACTGCCATTCAAAAGAAAGAAAGAACATGGAGAAAACACACAAGCTCATCTGTCTTGGTGCACAACTTGAATAGTTATGACAGAGTTAACGGCCTTGCCACTTATGGTAAAGCCTAAAAAATTTGCGCAATCAGGCGCATACCTGACTGTACGCAAATACGCAGTTGCACTGACAATGAATTTTTGTCAGGTCAAAGTTTTTGTCAAACCCAAAACCCCGATTTTGAAAAAAAGAAGAAGGGGGGTAGGGGGTGAAGGGGTTAATATGCTGTCTGTCATCTATCTGCGTAGTCCCATATTGGACCTAGCTACGTGCCTTAGCACAATTTCCTTGACTTAATCTATAAAAAACAGACCAGCTAATAAATACCAAGTGTTAATTAAGAAATCTATCTTGAACTCTTCTATAATGTCATGTAAATGATTTATTCCTTTAACAACCACTTTTTCTATAAAAAATTAACTGCTGTCAATATTGCATCAGTTGGTGCAGATGGTTGGTAATCCACACATTTATTAAATTGTATTTACATTCTGTTTCTTTCTCCTTTATCAAGATATACAACACGATTATTGATTCTTGTATACAGGTTCAAGCATATGTTGCATATTTGTTTTCTGGATATAGTTTACTTTGCAACAGTTGTTGTTCATTTTTTCTCTTTAAAAGCATTTTTCCATCCAAAAAAACACGCACCTTTTTTCATTCAATACATCATTTTCTAATTAATGCACTAGTCAATTTGTAGCCATGCACCCCCCCCACCACCCCTTGTGCCAGGAAATATCCATTCTTTAATGGGATTTGTCCGCTTTAGACATGCTTTTTATATGTACATTTTATAAGGCCTTACCTATTTTCCTCATTTGGTGGGGATTTACCAGCAGTTTGTCCCATGAGGGCAGGGATTTTACCTGGGATTTGCTGGACAGAAAGTCAACCTTCCCTCTATTCCCCGGGATGCTGCATAACGAGAGAACGCCTTACCAAAGAATCCCATGCCACTCTGTTAAGTCCCAAGTTCTCTTCAAAACTCCCTTTTACCATCCACCCTAAACGGGAACTGTGTGCGAGTGTGTGCGGGGGGGGGGGGGGGGGGGGGGGGGGCAACCCAAATAAAATAAACTTTGAAAAAAATTGAAATACATATAATTTTATATATTATTATAGTTTAAACAATTTTTTTTTAATATGTATAAATTGTGTACATCTCATTCAGCTACGCACATTTTAATTAAGTTAAAATGGCGCCAAATATTTTAGTGTCGTCTGCAACCTGTAAGCGCATGCTTATTAATGCAAAAAGTGCCTACCCCAAATATTCAACCATCCGACTATTTTGCTCGGGAAAACTATGTCCTTTTGATTTTTTCTGTGAAACATATCCAGAAACTTAAACACTATTTAATCAATAGCCCAGTTGTGAACAATTCAAATATAAACCTTGTGTATCAAAACATTTTCACTCCACATAAACAAAGAGGTACTCACTATTAAAATTCACACGCGGCTATCTTCAAAGAGACACGCTTGTCGGATTTACTTCACGAGTTGACGTTCTTAGCCAATGAAAACATCGACTTTGCTGTCACGTCAAAATTAGGGCGTTGCGAATAAACAGTAATTTATATAAAATATTGATATCATTAAAGAAAATGTTTTAGTATGTAATAGCAATAAAATCAATTTCCAACTCAGTTTAACTGAAAATACAATTAGATAACTAAACAATATACTAGTACTTCGTATTCATTTATTGATAACAGGGGCGACTTTTGGAAATGATGTCGGGGCGCCAGCTGCCCCTCCCGCTTCCCTTAGAAACCTATAACATATCTGCGTCTTATTGGAAGAAAGGTGAATATTACGCTAAATCCGGGGCGGTTCCAGGATTTGCCGTTAGAGGGGGCGTATCTTAGGGGCGCAATCTTTTGACGTGCACCTCTCCCTTAAACTGAAATATATTTAGTTTAAAGACTTTCGTGCATTTTTTGCGTGTTTTTTTTTTTTTTTTTTTAACTTTTTTCTTCTACATTGAAATAAAAAGTAAACTTGGACGATGAAAGGGGTGGGGGTGCCAGGTGCAACCCCCACCCCGGGACCCGTTAGTGTAAATGGTGTTTAGAATGCTTTGCTAAATACTGAATATAAGAGATGGGAATGATCGCGCTGGATCCCCCTTTCCCCCCTCCTCCTAGTTCTCGTGCTAGTGGGGATACAACGTGAATATCCGTGGGTATTGGGCGATTTTCAATCAGAATCGTTACACCGGTCAACATGTTAAAATATAGAATTGTATACAACCCTTTTTAACTTTGCGCACACAAAAACTAGGAAACATTTTATTAAGATTTACGATCAAAAATTGAGGAAAGCATGAGGTTGATGCTCTCATACCTACTGTATCAATAATTTGACGTTAGATGGCGGCACATTCTTGGACCGTAAACCCCCTCCCCCGGTAATCCAAAACAAAGGCCGCTTGGTTTGAGGCTAGCTGAGATACTGGGTGCGTACGGAAATTTGATGGTCAAGTGTGAGAACTTATAAACTAATTAATAAATGATGTTTTTCTGAGTCATGTGACCCTTCTAAGGCGGTTACCTCAACCATGATGTGCTTGCTGTATGTGTATATGGAGGCGAAACAATATCAAAGGGAGTTAATTAGTACAAATTAATCTTGTTCTTTTAAAGGATGATTTGCTTCCCTTAGAAAAATTGACCTGCCGAGTTACTCAACTTCAACGATTAACGAGATCTCATGGAAATGTTTGATAAATTGTTGCTTTCTTTGTGTTTGAACCGGAATAAAATGAAATAAAAAAATATATATAAATAAACCTATAGGTATACAATAGTTCATACCATGTGTCCAATATTAGCCTCAGATTAGATACTCGGATATAAATATATCAAGAAAGAGAATTTTTTTTAAAGCAGCAGTCTCACAGATGGGGCGTTTTGACAACGTTTTATTTTCTGTCTTGGAACAATTTATGCGAAAATGCATGGAAACCAGTGGTATAAGGCAGTGATGTATAAGACTGCTGACAGATTCTCGAGAAACTCGAGATTTTCATATTTAAGTTAAAAAAATGATGTTTTATGCAAACCGTTAGTAACGCTTTTAGCCATAAAACATTAATTTTCGAACGGGAATATAAATATCTGCGATCTGATCTTTTGTCAGCAGTCTTATATCACTGGTTTGAAGATATTTACGCAAAAATAAGCTCATTTCAAGACAAAAAAATGTTGTCAAAACGGTAAATCTTTGAGAGTGCAGCTCTAATAAAACAAATTCATATTTGTATAGCTATTTTACCCACAAGAAAGGGTTGCTATTTGCGCATCATTTTCCTGACGATTTATGACAACTTTGTTTTCATAGCAACCATGGGTTTTGTGCCGACTATTTCGACAGCATTCTCAGTGTCTGTTCCAAACGGATCTATTGTTTAAGCTACTAAGATGATACATCAAACTTTTCTTTATATGTTTCATAAAGGTTTCGCGTAAGGATACAAAAATAAAATACCAAGCTAGTTCTAGGACCACATGCAATTTGTACCTTTGGACTGTAGACGAACGAACAGTGATTTACGGACTTGTTTTTAACCTGGAGGTCACTGTGGCCTTGACATACTGACCCAATAGGGGTTATCCACTAATTATGACCAACTTCAGTTATTGAACGGAAACAGTTTTCTTTACATCAAGGTCGTCGCGACCCTGACCTATGACCCTCTGGTCCCCAAATTAAGAGGGGCCATCTACTAGTCACGGTCAAGTGGCATACAAATAGAAGCAAGATTTCCTTAGTTAATTATTGAGCTGAAGTCATTTTGTTCAGCTTAAGATCACCGCAAACGTACCGTTTTTGACTTGAAGGTCATTGCGACCTTGACCTTTGATTTGCGGATCTCAAAATCACTCGCATACCAAGTATGAAATTCTTAGGTCGAAGCATTCTTTAGTTATTGAGCGGAAAACGGTTTTTTTCACCTCGAAGTCACCGTGACCTTACCCTTTGACCTACTGGTATCAAATTCAATAGGGTTCATCTACTCGTCATGACCAACCTGCATACCAAGTATGAAGTTGCTGGGTCAAAGCGTTCTGTGGTAATTGAGCAAATCGTTTGACGTACGGACGGGACGGATTGAAAGACAGGGGAATACGTCTCCCCATGAATTGGGTGTGGGAGACAAAATAATAATCATGGTTTTCACACACTTGTAAAATGGATGTATAATTTGATTAGAAAAGCACATTTTTTCGCAATGTTCCCTAAAAGTTAATTTTAACGGTATATTTGACATTCACTCCTTAAGGCCTACCCTAAACAGTTGGAATATTTAAGCTGTATACCTAACTTGGTAATATCACGTGATAACATCGACTAGCCAATCACGCACAAGGAATGAATTCTACTAGGGAGATATTCATAGTATTGTTTTAATGGAAAAATACAATACATTGTACACATCGATACCAAGTTTATGTCAGTTTTCGACAATTTTCTTCTTTTTTCCCGCTATTTCATCATACGGAGTGCAGCCCCTTTAATATAAAGGGAAAGGAAATTTCGATAGCTAATCGGGACACATCGGCCTGTCTTCCGAAGCTTGACGGAATAAAATAACCATATTTCAGATACGACTGTGTCTTACATGTATTTATACATATAGCCTGTCAATCAGTTAACTTCCGCCTTGTAACTTAGGGTTTTATGTCGTAGTAATGTCTTTCCTTAAAATAATGTCGCTCTTGAGAACAATTTCGTCTAAATTTGTTTCATTTAATAATGAACTTCACTGAAATTTCTTACATTGATTTTTGTTCTGTAACTTAGTTAAAGTGACACTCTTATTCAAATTCAATACATTCACATGTATATCAAACATACATTTTGACTGATAAACCTTTAACTTCTTACTGAATAATGCATTTATGGATAACATTAATTTCTGAAAAAAAAGATTGTTCTGTAACTTAGTTTAAGTGACACTCTTATTCAAAATCAAAACATTCACATGAATAACAAACATACCTTTTGACTGATAAACCTTTAACTACTTACTGAATAATGCATTTATAGAAAATATTAATTACTGATAAAAAGATTGTAACCATACATTTAATAGCTGGAAATGAATAAAATAATAAATGATTAATGAATGCTTAAATGTTTTCTGTGATCAACTATGGTTTCATAGTGTAGAAATACCGTGTTTTATGCACATTTCTTTCAAATTAAATTCGGTATTTTCATGAGAACCATTGTTTTCGACTTTTGTTCATCGTATTGGTGATGAATTTCATTATTTGTTAGAGTGTAGTTATTTCACTAACGAAAGGCGACGTTTCATTGATAACTGTCATTTTAGAACTCCGAATATATTGTCATTTAAACGTGTTATGAAATTAAACCCAGAATGTATTATGTTTTCAATGTTGTGTAAATTTATGAAATGTATCATTAAAAAAGTCAATTATAGAATATAATGTACTCCTCTTTATACCATGATGTTAATTATTATTATGATTGAAGTTCATTTTTCAAAGCCTCTTTATGTGTAACTGTATAATATGTTCATTGCAATTCTCATTTTGTCATGCATGTATGACATGAGTTTACTGAATAAACTTGAAACTTGAAACTTGACATTTGTTCATCCTTTTCGGAATATTAAAACAATTCAATAACTTTAAAGATGGTAAATCTTATGTGAGAGTAAGAGTGCATCTTTATTTTTTTTTTTATCACATACCATTCTTTAATGCATTTTAAATAATCATAAAATATGACATATCATGTCATTTTTAAATATTAACATGTACGTGATGAGATCCGAATCATTCCTCATCTCCAACTGTAAAAGGTAGGTTTTATTTGAATAAACTATAGTTGACACCAGAGCGTGTTTGTTGTAACATCTATCATGTTTATTTTTGGTTTGGAAGTCGTGCAAGTCAATTGAAATCATGACAGTTCTTTCATCACACGCCGGGCTAGTTCTTCGTATCTATCTTTTCCATCGTACTCGCGCCAAGCTGGCCAGACCATATCACGAATTTCATCACAAACACTATAAAGACAAATGTCTTCCATCAGTTCACGTGTAGCTTCTTTCTCTTTGTCATAAGGAATGTCTTTCCTCCAAATATTGGCGCGCTTCAGATACAGTTCCTCGAGATTATATCTCCATCGACCTTTTTCTGCTAACTCACTCCGGGTAACTGTCAAAGCTGATTGCAGTTTTGGACATTTGAATATCTGCATTGGGTGCTCTATAAGGTCGTCCAGCTGATCAGTCAGTTGTTGCTGTTCTGGATCCGCTATCCTTTCTTGCAAAAGGTTCCGCTCACTTATGAAATAATACGGCAAGTGTTTTTGTATAATTGCATCTTTCAACTTTGCCAAACATGCAAACACATTTGTTTTATGTTTTCAAAGTTGTGTAAATTTATGAAATGTATCATTAAAAAAGTCAATTATAGAATATAATGTACTCCTCTTTATACCATGATGTTAATTATTATTATGATTGAAGTTCATTTTTCAAAGCCTCTTTATGTGTAACTGTATAATATGTTCATTGCAATTCTCATTTTGTCATGCATGTATGACATGAGTTTACTGAATAAACTTGAAACTTGAAACTTGACATTTGTTCATTCTTTTCGGAATATTAAAACAATTCAATAACTTTAAAGATGGTAAATCTTATCTGAGAGTAAGAGTGCATCTTTATTTTTTTTTATCACATACCATTCTTTAATGCATTTTAAATAATCATAAAATATGACATATCATGTCATTTTTAAATATTAACATGTACGTGATAAGATCCGAATCATTCCTCATCTCCAACTATAAAAGGTAGGTTTTATTTGAATAAACTATATTTGACACCAGAGCGTGTTTGTTGTAACATTTATCATGTTTATTTTTGGTTTGGAAGTCGTGCAAGTCAATTGAAATCATGACAGTTCTTTCATCACACGCCGGGCTAGTTCTTCGTATCTATCTTTTCCATGGTACTCGCGCCAAGCTGGCCAGACCATATCACGAATTTCATCACAAACACTATAAAGACAAATGTCTTCCATCAGTTCACGTGTAGCTTCTTTCTCTTTGTCATAAGGAATGTCTTTCCTCCAAATATTGGCGCTCTTCAGATACAGTTCCTCGAGATTATCTCTCCATCGACCTTTTTCTGCTAACTCACTCCGGGTAACTGTCAAAGCTGATTGCAGTTTTGGACATTTGAATATCTGCATTGGGTGCTCTATAAGGTCGTCCAGCTGATCAGTCAGTTGTTGCTGTTCTGGATCCGCTACCCTTTCTTGCAAAAGGTTCCGCTCACTTATGAAATAATACGGCAAGTGTTTTTGTATAATTGCATCTTTCAACTTTGCCAAACATGCAAACACATTTGTTAGTAGATTTTGCTTTGAAAATTTGTCAATTGAGTTTTGCTCAACATACCAAAAAGTAACATTTTTCAGAATAAAAGAAGATATTTCATCGCAAATAGGCTTAAAGAAACAGGTTTTGATCTGTTTTAACAAAATGTAGACCTTATACTGAAATTCATTCCAACTGTCCGTTAGTTTTTGCTCTCCCTGGACGAAGCACACTCGCCACTCAATGTCTTTTTCTTTGCTAACCTTAAATCCAACTGGAACCATTTGTGCTTCCTGATCATTAATCCCTTGAATCAGACTTTGTGAAGGCCATCCATGTGGTCGATCCCTCAGGGTCCATTTTAAAAGAATATTTTGTTGACTTGTACAGCGGAATGCGTTGACATAATCCCAGCTCAAATATTCGTAACTCTCCGATGCCGCTGGCCCTGACAAAATACTTTTAGCGTCTGACATCAATCCTGTAGTATAGAGTTTATTAGATATAAATTTTTCCCCATTACTATCAACAAGCGCTTTTTCAATTCTATGCAACGGCTGTACCTCTGTTGAAAATGCTCCAAGTTTCAGTTTATAATAACCTGCACTCACTTGTTGCAAGATAAACTCTGAAAAGTATTTTGTATCGTGTTTTTTATCGCAGGGAAGTCTACAAATGGCGTACTTGTAAACATATAACCTGTCCGTATCACTTTCATACGTCACCGAGAAGCCTTCTCCCTTGCTTCCTGTGGTAATCCTCGTGTCTTTTTTAAATTTGTCTGTCCTTTTATTGTCCAATTCTCTCCAAAAATTTCGACGAAGATCAACAATATACTTTCCATAACCGACGTTGTCTAAAATATCACTTACGTATTCAGATAATGTTTCAATGTTCTCGAAACTCTCCCTTTCACCGCCGATATTCAATTCAAAAACCATTAGCTTATATTGAGGATATTTCTGTGCCAAATTTCTCAATGTAATGTAATCGTTCAGCCTTTGTGCGCTTATCATGACATGTCAAACCCAACCTTGATTTGAGCATGCTTTGCTTTATGGATTCTAATTTATAGCGCTTTATCAAATCATGAGACATAATTATATGGAAAGTAGATCGCATCAATAATTATCACGACATATACACATCCTTTACATCGCTGTGGGTGCTTTGATTATTCCGATGGTCGAAATTCATTGTACTTAAAGCAATATGTGTCCTGAAAAAGAGGGAGAAAAAAGCGAAAAACTTTTGAAATTAAATATGTTAGAAAGGAAATATGATTTTATAATTTAAATATCTTTATTATTATTTTTTATTGAATATAACAGCTACTGATCAAGAATAAATTATCTATACTGTATACGTGTGTGCATTTTTTGTGAGTGAGTGAGTGAGTGAGTGAGTGAGTGGGTGGGTGAGTGAGTGAGTGAGTGAGTGAGTGAGTGAGTGAGTGAGTGAGTGAGTGAGTGAGTGAGTGAGATGAGTGAGTGAGTGAGTGAGTGAGTGAGCGAGCGAGCGAGCGAGCGAGCGAGTGAGTGAGTGGCTGGATGGGTGAGTGGCTGGATGGGTGAGTGGCTGGATGGGTGAGTGGGTGGGGTTGGTGTTTTGTTGTGGTGGTCGGGCGGGCGTGAGTGAGTGAGTGAGTGAGTGAGTGAGTGAGTGAGTGAGTGAGTGAGTGAGTGAGTGAGTGAGTGAGTGAGTGAGTGAGTGAGTGAGTGAGTGAGTGAGTGAGTGAGTGAGTGAGTGAGTGAGTGAGTGACAGAGTACTTTAATAAACTGTTTTAATAACCAAACCCTACCCGAAACTGTGAGGTTTTAGAATTATTCACATCACATTTCATAACGAAACACCAGTGTAAACAACAATAACAATATGGAGCATGCTATGCTCTGCCAATATCTACGCATATGTGTAATACGGAAAGAGCCACTTCACCAGCAAATGATATTTTGCATAGATGTTTGTATGTATGTCACATAGCATGATGTGGTTTCTACTGGGAATAGTCGACTGGACGGATGGACGGACAAAGCCGCAACTTATGCTTTCCTTTTTGGAAGCAAAAACAAGTGCATTCCGTCTGTTCGTTCGCCAGCCCGCCAGTCCGCATGCATGTCCGTATATCTGTCTGCCTGCCTGCCTGTCTGCCTGTCTGTCTGTCTGTCTGTGTGTCTGTCCTTCCTGTGTCTGTGTGTCTGTCTGCCAGCCTGCCTCCCTGTCTGTCTGCCTGTCTGTCCTTCCTGTCTGTCTGTCTGTCTGTCCTCCCTGCTTGTCTGTTTGTCTGTCTGTCTGTCCTTCCTGTCTCTCAGTCTGTCTGTCTGTTCTTCCCGTCTGTCTGTCCTTCCTGTCTCTCTGTCTGTCCTTCCTGTCTGTCTGTCTGTCTGTCCTTCCTGTCTGCCTGTCTGTCTGTCTGTCTGTCTGTCTGTCTGTCTGTCCTTCCTGTCTGTCTGTCCTTCCTGTCTGTCTGTCTGTCCTTTCTGTCTGTCTGTCTGTCTGTCCTTCCTGTCTGTCTGTCCTTCCTGTCTGTCTGTCCTTCCTGTCTACCTGTCTGTCTGGTTTTCCTGTCTGTCTGTCTGTCCTTCCCTTCTGTCTATCTGTCCTTCCTGTCTGTCTGTCTGTCTGTCCTTCCCTTCTGTCTATCTGTCCTTCCTGTCTGTCTGTCTGTCTGTCTGTCCTTCCTGTCTGTCTTTATGTCTGTCCTTCCTGTCTGTCTGTCTGTCCTTCCTGTCTGTCTGTCTGTCTGTCCTTCCTGTCTGTCCGTCTGTGTGTCTGTCTGTCCTTCCTGTATGTCTGTCTGTCCTTCCTGTCTGTCATTCCTGTCTGTCTGTCTGTCTGTCTGTGTGTCTGTCTGTCCTTCCTGTCTGTCCGTCTGTGTGTCTGTCTGTCCTTCCTGTATGTCTGTCTGTCCTTCCTGTCTGTCTGTCTGTCTGTCCTTCCTGTCTGTTCGTCTGTGTGTCTGTCTGTCCTTCCTGTATGTCTGTCTGTCCTTCCTGTCTGTCTGTCTGTCTGTCTGTCTGTCCTTCCTGTCTGTCTGTCTGTCTGTCCTTCCTGTCTGTCTGTCCGTCCGTCCGTCCGTCTGTCATTTACACACCATGAATATAACCTTAGGTAGTTATTATTCAAAATAGCATTGAAACTTACCAATAGTGATATTACATTCAATCCCTACCTGGTAGAACTTCAACACACCTCGACACACTTCCATCACATTACATAACGAAATATATAGTTTTTGTCAGTCCTTATTACATTAAATTTTGGAGAGAGAAAACAAATCCAGTGAAAGAAGCACTGGTGCACATACAGACAACGTTTACTTGCATCATATCGATTATTATACACATACCAAGCAACACAGGAATTACCACTTCAGCATTTACAGATATTTGGATGATTGTAGTAAGAATGTAAGCTCGAAAAACTTGAATAATATCTGACAATGTTTAGTTTGGTAATATAAAGGTTACAGACAGTAAATTCCACATCTAAATTCATCGAGTGTGCATTACAAAATTAAATACTCATATTTCTGGCGTTTCACGACCGTAACACCAGATATAATAGTAGCTAGAAAGGTTGACACACGTTCTTAAAGGGACTCGCTCAGGGGTTTTAAAATGCATTTTTATTACGAAATAATGTGTGTCAAGTCAGGAGTGTTTAAACAAAGATACTGACAGCTGAAATAATTCAGCATATGTTGATACTTGCTCAAATATAAACTTTAAAGCTGCACTCTCACAGATTTGTTGATAACTTTAAAAAAAAATAATGTTTGTCTTGGAACGAGCCAATTTTTGCGAAAATCCATGGAAACCAGTCATAAAAGACTGCTGACAGAAAATTACATCGCAGATTTGTATTCTTCAGTTAAAAAATGATGTTTTATGCATTTTTCTTAAACCGTAAGTAACGGTTTAAGCCATAAAACATTAATTTTCGAACGGAAATAAGAACATCTGCAATCTGATATTTTGTAAGCAATCTCAGTTTATCATTGCAGATATTTACGCAAAAATTGCTCTTTCCAAGACAAAAAATAGTTTTAAAAATGGTAAATCTGTGAAAGTGCTGCTTAAAGGACCAAAACTTTCAAAGCGTCACAAACGCTTTCAGCGATTTCGTTGTTTCGTGATTGGTTGATTGACACTATCACGGGATTTTACTAATGTAAAGTTATGAGGTCAAAATATTATTATCTTCGTGTAAGTCTTTGTGGTCAAGTGTATAGACGTTTGCTATCTATTTTATGGTCTTTACGGGCGTGGGTTCGCACCCAACGAAAACCAAAATGTTTTTTAAACTTTAATTGTATTTGTCTGCAAATTCGATACCATAAATTAAACCAATGACAAACAAGTGTTTTCAGATGCATATCAGGGAAAACAAATAGAAAAAATCCAGACAAGGACCCACACTTAATTTCCATGAGGGTGCCACTTCTGCTACACTGCCATTTAGTAATCGGTTTCCGGGTAAATACTTACTCATTTTAAGTAAGTCAGTGAAATTTCCTGTATTTTTTAAAGCTTTAAGGAGGCTTAAATTGAGTACTACAGTATGTAAACACAATCCACACAACAGCTTTTTATCGAGGCATATATATGCCATAGGCAACTATTAAAGTAAGCTTTATAGATAAACCCTCAAACTCCAGCGTTGGATAAGACAACACTAGCACCATGTTTTAGATGTTTATAGATATCATTCTTTTCGGTGGAAGAGTGCAAAATATTGGTTTGAATTAACACGTGCGTTGGCGGAATTCGAATGTTTGTTAAACAGATGCGAAATGGGGTAAAATATGAGAAGATGTTTTAACTGTTTCGTACGTAGGTCATGATTTAAAAAAACAACAACATACAAACACTTGTTGATGCTTTTTCATTGAATTTGGTAAAGAATAAATGCATGTTCGGTGCTTTCGAGACGAAACGCGTACAGGAGAGGTGTCTTTAAGTTAATAACGACTCACAATACTGTTTCTATTACAACCGCTGCATTTACATGCATTAATATTGAAACCTTTTACCTTTACATTGTGAACATTATTAATTACATTTGCATAACACTTTACGGGTTTCCGTCCTACACTTGTAACCACTTTTGAACAGCTCATTACTTCAAGCTAATCAATTGAAACTGCTATGCCATTTCCCATCGTTAAAACCTCCAGGGGCGGACCTAAGTTTGGATGATAAAGAGACGTAACTCTGGGGCAGAACCTTTTGACTTGAGCCCCTCCCTCATAAACGAAATTTATTTGGTTTGTAGTTTTGGCCGGGGTGGGGGTTCGGGTCCTCCCCCAAGAAATTGTAACAATTTCTTGTACGAAATGGTGCATTTTGGTTGTATTTTGTTACATTTTTTCTCCTATATTAAAAAAAGAGATAAACTTAGACGATTTGAGGCGGGGGGGGCGGGTTTTCCCCTCTCCTATCATGCCAGCACCCGCTAGTGACCATCGATGTATTAATCAGAATTACGTTAAACTACGCTGGAAATAGATCGCAAAGTAATTTTCAATTTAACAGTTAAACTTTGGGACTTTACTCTTAAGAATATTTACTATTAAGGCAATAATTCACTTCATTGGGAATAAGTTTGAAGTCAGTAATACAAATTATACGTTAGATCAGTACAATCAATTAATATTATTAAGCGTATTTTTATTTTTTAAATGGATAAATAGAAAAAATTAGAACGGTTAGTTGTTCAATCTAGAGAATACGGTTGGAATAGCAATTATTATCATATTGCAAAGTATCCAGACACAACTATTCGGCGGATTTTACTTAACAGAATTACACCTATTTCATAAGTTCTTATTAAGCAATAGTTTTGTTCTATTGAACTGCTAATATACCCAAAGACTCCTTGATTTTCCATTTATCATCAAAACTAAATTACGACTTTAATAATTTATTTTGCCTCTGGCTTCAGAGCCGGAAGCCAGCCCTTTCATTGACATCTGTCATTCACATTAATAAGATAAGGGGTCATAACCCTATTCCGATCACAGCATGATAATATAATTAAATATTGATCACGATGATAGCCCTTGTAAAGGATCGTTATCCCTAATAATAGCGCATCTTGGCTGCGCGCGCATCGCGTCAGTTTCATATGATTTGGGATTTCCCCATTGTTTAAAAGGTTAACATATTATTAAAGAGCCTTATGCAAAGCATTGCTATTACTTATTGTTAGACATCCAGCTGAAAGGATTTATTGTTCGACTGCGTTATTGTTGCTTTTGCGAGGATTATTTCAGTGTATGCTTTAAAGCATAGTTTTACAGGTAGATATTTTTCGCATATTTTCTGCTTTAACAAGCAGGTAGTATAACTCTTATTATAATGATATGGTCAGCAGCCGAAGTATTTTGTGGTATGCGAGAAATAAAATATAACAGGTAGATCAGGTTTTATTGCAAGCCAAGGAAGAAATTTTATGTGGATAGTGTATGAATAACAGGTTAGATTTTTTTTGTATTTATATTATGTCTGACTTTGTAATATAGTGTGTTTCTGTAACGCTGACGCTTGCTTTTATACAATACGTACATTTAATAAACACTTTTTGCATCATACCTGATTAAAGTAGCTCCATGGCTATATACACAAAAATGCATGTTTTCTTCTAACTATTCTACATTCGGAACTCCTCGGTCATTTTCGATCGACACATCCTCGGGTGTATGCCGGTACATCAGTAGAAGTAGTTCGTTCATTTTTAAATAATAGTATTAATAGTGTTTAATGTGTATTGTGTATTACTAAGTGTAAATGAATTGCCATTGAAGAGTATTACTGCACAAACTTTTATGATTTCCAAGAGAAAGGTCAATAAGTTTAACTGCTAAATTTAAATTACTACGCGATCTACTTTCAGCGTAGTTAAATGTAAGGATTTTTTACAATGTAAACCGTCCATATACATCCGATGTTGTTTTCGCCATACGCAATCCACAAGAATAAAAAGAAAAAAAAATGGTGCACTCAAATCATTCGTACTAAACGGTGCCCTGTAATATTATGAAGTTTTGAAACAGTACACGTATATGTAAACCATTTGTCCTTTTTCATAGCAGGCATGTCTGAGAAGGTTGTGGATGTGGAAACTGCCATGGAAGAGAC
This sequence comes from Mya arenaria, assembly GCF_026914265.1. Taxonomy (NCBI): domain Eukaryota; kingdom Metazoa; phylum Mollusca; class Bivalvia; order Myida; family Myidae; genus Mya; species Mya arenaria. Next base: position 18,182,026 of record NC_069138.1, read on the forward strand.
TCACGAGGAAGGGAAACCATTGACTGCCCCTGAGGAACGGGTAATTGCCGCAGGTCCTTCAGATATTGACCCGCCAGCAGGTACTTCAGACTTGTTTACTAAGGCTCTGGGTGTATATCCCAGATGAGTTTTTCTGACTATAAGCTAAACTCTGGGAAATTGTTATTGGTCCAAGCTATAATTCATAGTGTTTTCTTGCTTCCTTGTTGTAAGGAGTGAAATCTTATGTGAACTGAAGACAAATACATACTTTTAGCTCACATGCCACTTAATTGTAAGATCATTTGACACTTAAGGATATATCAGGACATCACATCACTGTGAATATAGGAAACAAAGTCTGCGGCAAATATACGATAAAATAGCCATGCAAATACATTAGTATGATATCAAAATCGATGATTTCGAATAATTTGAGAGCGTTCTACCTTAATTCAGCAATGCTTGCATCGATACCATTTTCCATTTTCCAGCCAAGATGACCGCCGGTGTCCCGGATGAAGACGAATCTAACGCATGCGCAGGACTTCTCCAAGTCTTCTCCATTATCTTCATCATTCTCTTCTTTCCGTTTTCACTTCTGTGTGCCTTAAAGGTTTGGCTGTGATATAAACCATTCATGCAATTTAGAATTAAATGTAGTTTATCACCATTTTAAATACACACCCTGATGTAGCCGCTTGCCATGAACATCTCATTTTTTTAGTAATTGAAACCAACACTGATGACGTCATTTAATATACGTCACAAGACATCATTCTGGGCCAGTATTCAATATGGACACACCTCAATGATTCCTTTCAGCCTATTGGTCAGCTAAATATACAGGCCAATCAAAATACTTAGTTTCTAATCATATAATAAATTTTAGTTCAATCTAAGTTACTTATTGAATACGGCCCCTGACCTATTTGATGGAAGAGGGGGACCGATATAGTTTTAAAGGTTTACAAAAAGGAGTATAACACGAAACAAATGTGTGTATACAGTGAATGTATATCTAGATCTATAGGAATTTGAGCATAAGTTAAACCTAGAATTGAAATGCTTACCATGAAAACATAAAGAGTTTGTGGACATTAGATCGAATTTAGTGGTTTAATTAAGCCAATTTGTTAACCGTGTATTTACAAAAGTGATATGTCTCTTTCTTTTTAAAAGAATTAAGTTAAAATGTGATTTGACATTACAAAACAGTGCTGAAAAGAAAAGACCAATGATATAATAAGAAAAGACTAACAATGACCCTTATTTATGATGGTCATGTTTCTGAGCTCGAAGCATCCAAAAATCTACAGTTTTATACACAAATAATTATTTGCAATGCTGATAAGCCCTTGCTGAGTTCCAGTAGGACCCTACTGAATATGAATTTGTTAGACTGGATAATATCATTCTGCCGTTTATTCAACAGATGGTTCAAGAGTACGAGCGAGCAGTTATATTTCGACTGGGGCGAATCTTACATGGTGGTGCGAAAGGACCAGGTACGAATCTGAGTTTGTGTTTATAATTGTAAATAAATGAACGTATTGTTGCCAACCAATCAGAGCGTTCGACGGCCATGTTTTTGGCTCTTGTCGCTCTTTTTGCGCTGATATTTTCCATTTTCTTTTGCTAGAACATTCAGTCGAAATAAAATAGATGTTTATTCCATTATTATACATGTAATTATGTTTTTATTATTTTTGTTTCGTTTTATTTAGGTTTGTTTTTCGTGTATCCGTGCATGGACGATGTTGTGAAAGTGGATATCAGAACCCGATCCTTCGACATAAACCCTCAAGAGGTATGTTTCAAGATTCTGCACCTTAATAGCCCACAATAATTTAATATTTTGTTCGTCGAATTTCTCCATCGACCGTACTGAAATAACACGTTTATTTTGCATGTGGGTTCATTTACAGTAAGTCCGGCGAACAAGGTATCAATGTCGTGTGGCCTGACGGTAATATGAGATACATTTGTATTTTGAGATAAATTGCAACGAAAATATTAAGATAATGGCGTATGCTTTTAAATGTTAAATATCCATAAGGAAATTATTTATCAAGATCTTTGGTTGAATGTATAAGTTTAATGAGTATACGCTCTGTTTTGCTACTCTGGTAACGGAAATTCTTAGTGTATTTGACAGGCCATGTATCAGAAGTTTATTTTTTTAAGTTACGACCTGTGATCGTGACACTATCGTGCTGAATAGACGAAGGCATTATCTTGATTTTAAGCCTTTTTACCACTTAAAGCTGGTCCACGGTGGAAAATTAAGATAATACTGAGAGGCGAGGAATCTATATACAGTATTTTACATTTCATGCTGTTTAGATACTAACACAAGACCACGTGACCGTGACAGTTGACGCTGTGATGTACTTCCGGGTCGTTGACCCAGTTCTTTCCGTGACCCGTGTGGAGGATTTCATTGGTTCTAGCAAAATGCTAGGTGCGACAACTCTAAGAAACATTCTTGGAACGTACAAAATGACAGAACTGTTGATGCAGAGGGATGATATTAACATGAAAATGAAGGTAAGTTGATGCCATTTTGTCATAATCAACACTTGAAACATACATGAAGAGTGTATTGTATATGAGGTGTGAGTGCAGCAAACATGAAGTGTGAGTGTAGCACACATGAAGTGTGGGTGAAGCATAGATGAAGTGCAAATGCAGCACACATGAAGTGTGAGTGCAGCACACAAGAAGTGTGAGTGCAGCATACATGAAGTGTGAGTGCAGCATACATGAAGTTTGAGTGCAGCACACATGAAGTGTGAGTGCAGCACACATGAAGTGTGAGTTCAGCATTCATGGAGTGTGAGTGCAGCATACATGAAGTTTGAGTGCAGCAAACATAAAGTGTGAGTGCAGCACACCTGAAGTGTGAGTTCAGCATTCATGGAGTGTGAGTGCAGCATACATGAATTGTGACTGCAGCAGTCATGAAGTGTGAGCGTAACATACATGGAGTGTGAGTGCAGCACACATGAAGTGTGAGTGAAGCATGCATCGAGTGTGAGTGCAGCACACATGAAGTGTGAGTGTAGCGCACATGAGGTGCTAGTGCAGCATACATGGAGTATGCGTGTAGAATACATGAAGTGTGAGTGCAGAGTGCAGCAAACATCGAATGTGAGTGCAGCACACAAGAAGTGTGAGTGCAGCATATATGGAGTGTGAATGTACCATACATGAAGTGTGAGTGTACCATGCATGAAGTGTAAGTGCAGCAGACATGAAATGTGAGTGTAACATATATGGTGTTTTAGTCTGGCATATTTAAGTTTTGCATGTAGCATATTTAAAGTATGAGTGCAGCTACCAAGAAGTGTGCGTGTAGCATACATGAAGTGTGAGTGTAGCATACATGAAGTGTGAGTGTAGCATACATAATGTGTGCGTGAAGCATACATGAAGTGTGAGTGTAGCATACATGAAGTGTGAGTGCAGCATACATGAAGTATGATTGTAGCATATATGAAGTGTGCTTGGAGCATTCAAGAAGTTTGCATGTAGCATACACGAAATTTGCGTGTAGCATATACCAATCGTGAGAGTAGCAAACATGAACTGTGATTGTGGCATACATTAAGTGGCTTGTAGCATACACAAGGTCAGCGTTAAGCATACATGATGTACCTACCGCGGTATATGTTCACGTTCCATCATGAATGCGTGGTAATAGTTTGAAATGTAATTATTTCAGGTCCTTCTGGACGAAGCCACCGATCCATGGGGAGTGGACGTCGAGCGAGTGGAAATGTAAGCCATCATTTCAAATTTTCGTGCATGGATATCCTAAACAATTTGTTTGCCTCATTTGCATTGGTCGTTTTAGTTGAACCGAATGCGTGGACACCATTCAAAAATAGTATATATCTCCAGAGAGAGACAACAAGGAACACGCTATCAGGTTGTATATTACCAGTGAGTGTAGCGCGGTTCAAAAGAGGTTTTGTGTCTAATTTCGTTGGCGAATATGTAAAAATAGCCGTGTTAAGCCATAATTTACCTGATAAGTAGTATAAAAGTGACAGTCTTATTCAAAATCAATATATACACATGTATAACAAACTAAAATTTTAAGTGATACACCTTTAACTACTTACTAAATAATGCATTTATGGAAAATATTAATTAATGATAACAAGATTATATTCGTGTATTTAAAAACTGAAAACGCAAACATAGTAAATGATTGGTGAGTGCTAAAAGATTTACTGTGATCTACTATCGTCTCATAAGGTAGAAATACAGTGTTTTCTGCACATTTCTTTCAAATTAACCTCGGTATCCTTCATCAATTGTTTTGGTATATCAATACAATTGTATTTATTGTGGTAAATTGTATTTGGGAGTAAGAGTGCATCTTTAATTATATAATTCGTAAAAAGAAAGAGGAACGTGATTGAAGCGGTGCCTGTTCTCAAATGTGAAAAGCGAGAACTTGGGACCTACTAACTTAAAAAATAAAACAAAACACACTGAAAAACTACAGTAGAGCTAAAAGGGCGTCATCTCTTACGGAAAATCAATCAATATAAATATTTATGAGGGACACCATGCCCCAACACAAGTTGATTTCTAAAATTTCGTCGCCACCTTCGAAATTAGTCTAAAAAACCTTGCTTGAACCACACTAGGGCCACACATGTACCCCGCATTAAATAGATTAAGGGTTAGTGTGTACATAAGAGCGTATGTCTTGTTTTAGAGAACAACACTGAAAAAAATCAACAATTACCTGCAGCGCTTTCGTTGACCATATGTTAATGTCTGAGCTTGTATGAATGCATAAGTACACAGGTGCGATGATTTGGTCATGTTCGTATTTCTCAGGATCATTTAAAGAATGTTGCTGAAACTCTTTCCAGTACGGACGTGCGTCTACCGGACATGCTTCAGCGGGCGATGGCAGCTGAGGCGGAGGCGACCAGAGAGGCAAAGGCCAAGGTCAGTTAGGCAAAGTTATTACTGACATTTTACGTATATTTTAAAGTTCATTTTGGCGATATACAGCAACTACAGGACCAGGTAGCCCGCTCTATTGTAAGTAGATTGTCAAAATTGGCCTCTAACTTGCAATGTATTTGGTGATTCTATGGCGCATTCGTCAGAATCGATCTACGTAAAATTATAAACAGAACATTTGGGAATTGTCTTTGGCCCCAGAATCGATCGACGTGAAGTTAGTAAACAGAACATTTGGGTATTGTCATTGGCCTCAGAATGGATCGACGTGAAGTTAGTGAACAGAACATTTGGGTATTGTCATTGGCTCCAGAATCGATCGACGTGAAGTTAGTAAACAGAACATTTGGGTATTGTCATTGGCTCCAGAATCGATCGACTTGAAGTTAGTAAACAGAACATTTGGGTATTGTCATTGACCCCAGAATGGATCGACGTGAAGTTAGTGAACAGAACATTTGGGTATTGTCATTGGCCCTAGAAAGGATCGACGTGAAGTTAGTGAACAGAACATTTGGGTATTGTCATTGGCCTCAGAATGGATCGACGTGAAGTTAGTGAACAGAACATTTGGGTATTGTCATTGGCCTCAGAATGGATCGACGTGAAGTTAGTGAACAGAACATTTGGGTATTGTCATTGGCCTCAGAATGGATCGACGTGAAGTTAGTGAACAGAACATTTGGGTATTGTCATTGGCTCCAGAATCGATCGACGTGAAGTTAGTGAACAGAAAATTTGGGTATTGTCATTGACCCCAGAATCGATCGACGTGAAGTTAGTAAACAGAACATTTGGGTATTGTCATTGGCTCCAGAATCGATCGACTTGAAGTTAGTAAACAGAACATTTGGGTATTGTCATTGGCTCCAGAATCGATCGACGTGAAGTTAGTAAACAGAACATTTGGGTATTGTCATTGGCTCCAGAATCGATCGACTTGAAGTTAGTAAACAGAACATTTGGGTATTGTCATTGGCCCCAGAATGGATCGACGTGAAGTTAGTGAACAGAACATTTGGGTATTGTCATTGGCCTCAGAATGGATCGACGTGAAATTGAGAACAGAACATTTGGGTATTGTCATTGGCCTCAGAATGGATCGACGTGAAGTTAGTAAACAGAACATTTGGGTATTGTCATTGGCTCCAGAATCGATCGACTTGAAGTTAGTAAACAGAACATTTGGGTATTGTCATTGGCTCCAGAATCGATCGACGTGAAGTTAGTAAACAGAACATTTGGGTATTGTCATTTGCTCCAGAATCGATCGACGTGAAGTTAGTAAACAGAACATTTGGGTATTGTCATTGGCCCCAGAATGGATCGACTTGAAGTTAGTGAACAGAACATTTGGGTATTGTCATTGGCCCCAGAATGGATCGACGTGAAGTTAGTGAACAGAACATTTGGGTATTGTCATTGGCCTCAGAATGGATCGACGTGAAGTTAGTAAACAGAACATTTGGGTATTGTCATTGGCTCCAGAATCGATCGACTTGAAGTTAGTAAACAGAACATTTGGGTATTGTCATTGGCTCCAGAATCGATCGACGTGAAGTTAGTAAACAGAACATTTGGGTATTGTCATTGGCTCCAGAATCGATCGACGTGAAGTTAGTAAACAGAACATTTGGGTATTGTCATTGGCCCCAGAATGGATCGACTTGAAGTTAGTAAACAGAACATTTGGGTATTGTCATTGGCTCCAGAATCGATCGACTTGAAGTTAGTAAACAGAACATTTGGGTATTGTCATTGGCTCCAGAATCGATCGACGTGAAGTTAGTAAACAGAACATTTGGGTATTGTCATTGGCTCCAGAATCGATCGACGTGAAGTTAGTAAACAGAACATTTGGGTATTGTCATTGGCCCCAGAATGGATCGACTTGAAGTTAGTGAACAGAACATTTGGGTATTGTCATTGGCTCCAGAATCGATCGACGTGAAGTTAGTAAACAGAACATTTGGGTATTGTCATTGGCCCCAGAATGGATCGACGTGAAGTTAGTGAACAGAACATTTGGGAATTGTCATTGGCCTCAGAATGGATCGACGTGAAGTTAGTGAACAGAACATTTGGGTATTGTCATTGGCTCCAGAATCGATCGACTTGAAGTTAGTAAACAGAACATTTGGGAATTGTCATTGGCCTCAGAATGGATCGACGTGAAGTTAGTGAACAGAACATTTGGGTATTGTCATTGGCTCCAGAATCGATCGACTTGAAGTTAGTGAACAGAACATTTGGGTATTGTCATTGGCCTCAGAATGGATCGACGTGAAGTTAGTGAACAGAACATTTGGGTATTGTCATTGGCCTCAGAATGGATCGACGTGAAGTTAGTGAACAGAACATTTGGGTATTGTCATTGGCCCCAGAATCGATCGACGTGAAGTTAGTGAACAGAACATTTGGGTATTGTCTTTGGCTCCAGAATCGATCGACGTGAAGTTAGTGAACAGAAAATTTGGGTATTGTCATTGGCCCCAGAATCGATCGACGCGAAGTTAGTGAACAGAAAATTTGCAAAATCCCCGATTGTCATTTGCCTACACAAAATTCAAACACCAACATTAATCAATAATGTAAATATGTGCTTTAAATTTATAGTTTATAAGCTTCTAGTTTATTTGTTGTTTTCAAGACTAGACCAGATATGCGCATAGCGTTGATGTTGTCTTATAGGTCACCGTCGAGTTCAAACTTTAAACCTTGGGCAATATCCCAAGAACTTTTAACGGAATTCACATGAAATGCACTTAACATGTTTCTGATTAAATTGTATATGTACATACATTTAGCAATGCCAATCACTCTTGCTATAGCAATCGTCAAGTTATCTCTCCTCAACCGACGAGAAAATGGACGAGCGTTACCACCTCTCTCGATTATTTCGCCATTAGTTTCATCTTTTGGATTTTGTCAAAAGTTACCATTGTAACGGTTCATAGTATAACATTCCGTTATAGACGGAATTACGTTCATAGTACGTATGTTTATTTGATTGGTAATATGCAAATTAGCAAAGCCCGGGCTCTGTGTGGATTGAGAATTTACTGTATATAAAGACCAGTGGACCCCTTCTGGGTCGAGCATGCTTTTCTCTGAAGGGATCTGTTGGTGTTCGTAGGCCTCGCACGTTACACCATTAACCAGACGTCGTAAGAGCTTAACTAGTGCATGGATACATGTCACGATGATGTGTATAAGAATGCTACCCTGATCGCCCCAGCCGCTTGTGAAGCGAGCACTACTTAAACCCCTTTGTAATATCGCGCGTGCATTTTTACCATTTAATATGAATTGTTTCAGGTTATTGCCGCCGAAGGAGAAAAGAATGCTTCCCGTGCGCTGAAGGAGGCAGCCGACATCATGAGCGAGTCACCAACCGCCCTGCAGCTCCGGTATCTCCAGACGCTTAATACAATTGCCGCTGAAAAGAATTCGACCATCGTGTTCCCTCTGCCGCTTGATTTGTTGCAAGCATTTAAAGCGCCCGCGCCGAGGCAACTTCACGCACCTGTTCACGCTCCAGTGCAGTCGTCACAAGCGACAGAAGATTGTGCCGAATAAGACATTGTGATTGAAGACAGACAGATCACTTAAATGACCTAAATGAGCTTATATAATCCATTCAGCCATAGTGGACCAAGTATCTTTTTTCTCAGTTTTAAAACTTGATTCAGGCTGGGAGTAAGATTACTATTATTATACTATATTTTTGGTCCCAGATTCAGGGAAGTGAAGAGTGCAATAATTCATTTAAACTGATAATCTAATTTGATCAGAAAAGAAAACAAAACCGAAAACATTATGCTCCTTGAACTATAACACTACGAACCGATTTTCTACGTAGTATGCCATATTGAACATACCTTTGACGAAAAGTTAAAACCTCAAGGATTCAATGCATGTTTGTTGGCTTTACATTGCCACAATTAATAAAACAATTTGTTTGGCCTCACAAAATCAGTTGTTTAGCCTCGCTGGTGGTCATACCCGCCACCCGATATTGTTGTTTTAGCCTCGTTGGTGGTCATACCCGCCACCCGATATTGTTGTTTTAGCCTCGTTGGTGGTCATACCCGCCACCCGATATTGTTGTTTTAGCCTCGTTGGTGGTCATACCCGCCACCCGATATTGTTGTTTTAGCCTCGTTGGTGGTCATACCCGCCACCCGATATTGTTGTTTTAGCCTCGTTTGTGGTCATACTTGCTTCCCGTTTATCACTTCGGACTAAAGAAGTAAAAAAAACCCACAACAACACTAAAATCTCACTACCTCAACAATTTTTGGTAGGGTAAGACCACGCATGGCATTTTTTTAATGAGGCCTTATATAAATTTGTTTTGTCTGTTATATATAATGTTCAATTTGCATATTTTAAAAAGTTACTTGTAAGACATTTTTGTGTGATTTTACGTACATACACAGTCTTTAACTCTGCCAATGTGTATTTTTGTAGTAAATGTATGCATGGACATGTTCTTATATCACAAATTATCACATTATTTATACATCATTTAAGTTATATTCATATAATTGTGTAAATACCAGCGTTTTCTATATTGTTTTCTTATTTGTACTTCTTACTTGAACGTTTTTATGATGCCTTGTATTTTTTATTAATATTACGCGCCATGTTTATGTTATCTTATATACACAAATATGAATAAAAAATAAATTGGAATTAATATAAGACTTGTGTTTATCGATGTGATTGATTTAAGTCTTTAAACCTTTAAATGACTTGTGTTGGAAGTAAAATGAAGTGTATATTTTTTGATGTTTTTTCAAGCTTACCGTCGCTTTCAGGGACGGATCTAGAAATTGACGTTAGTAGTGGCGTAGCTTAGGGGCGCAACCTTTTGACATGCACCCCTCCCTATGAACCGAAAGTATATGGCATAAACTGTTTGCATGGGGATTTGGGGTTACTCGATCAAGTACGAAGTTTGCAGGGTGGCAATGATTTCAAGGAAGTAACACTGCGTGGAGTTTACCTCGGATGTTTGTCATGCAACGGGGTTTATATTTAAACTTTTGGCTATTGAGCTTGTTTCTGTAGTTTTTCACATAAATAGTTATCAAAGTTCAATTATTCAAAATGCATTGAGGTTAGAATACAATACAAAACAGATAGTGTTGTTCCCGGTAATGGAAATAACACCACGTGGAGTTTGCCTCGGATGTGTGTGGACGGTTTACACGGTCAGAATGGTGCATACTAATGTACCGGCATACATTCGAGGTTGTTTTCGATGGAAAATTGCCGAAGAGTTCCAATATCAGTTATGTTAACTTCCGAAAGTCTCAAAAATATATATTTCATACTACAGGTCTGTGTTTAAGTTAATAATAAAAGAAATCAAATGACAATGACACACTTAGAATTTCTGTGTACCGTACATATGTTTACCGAGTACGCAATGAAACTGCATTTAATACCCAGTTCCAAAAGACGGGTCACAGTTTTAATGATGACACCTGGTCAAAACAAGTGGCGACTACTCTTATGCCAGAAAACATCGGGAGTTTCTTATCGTTGTTGCCCGAGAGGATTGGGTTATTATTGACTTAAGTTGATTTCTAACACAGATTTGCTTTGGTTATAAAAATGTTATATACAACTTTTGAGTTGTTCAAAGTGTTTGAGTAGCTATTAGTTTATATTGCATTTTTGAAATTTTGTCATTTTTCAAAAAAGTTGCAAGGCCTATATGTAGCTACGCCACTGAAGACGTATAGTGTATTGAACCTGTTTCTGGAAAGACGAATGGGAAATTAAAAAAATAATGTTGGACGTCCAATTAGAACAATTGTTTAGTGTAGACCATACGGTTAAAACAGCAATTAAGGTATCCTTTTGTTAAGAAAATAATTGCAAATAGAACCAATTTGCGGCTAGATTTATGTCATGTTTGTATTACACCAACCGTTGAGTCATGTTTCTCTTCTTTAATACATGTTTACTTAGTATGTAATCTTGATCATTATGAAGGCCGTGAATACTTGAACCAATTACACTGACTAATATAAAATTATAATGAATTTGTCGTTCAACACTCGATTGTCGCACTTAAAGTAACTCGCTCATGGTTTGTAAAATGCACTTTTTAAATTACGAAATAAAGTGTGGCAAATCATAATGAGTGTTAAAACAAAAATACCAAAAGCTGGAACCCTAGCGCTGGTCAGGCCGGGGACTAGCTCGCCTCGCGGCAGGCAGGCAGGCAGGCAGGCAGGCTCGCCGAGAGGCGCGCGCGCCTGGCTTGGCGAATGCCCGGTCTTCGTCCGCGTGTTTCTCCGGGACGTCCTGGCCGATCTCGACGTTCCAGGTACCGCTGGAAAGCTACTTGTCTTGGCCGGGTCCAGTGCTGTCGACGCGGCGATTCGCCGCCGAGCAGAGGTGTCCTGCAGGCAGGCAGGAACGCAGGCAGAGGCCCGGTGTGAGCCCGGGAAGGTATCTCGGCCGAGCGGAGGCCTCCCGGGCTAGGGGAAGACGCGATAGTACCAGGCAGGCAGGCAGGCATAGGCCCGGTGTGAGCCCGTGAAGGTATCTCGACCGAGCAGAGGCCTCCCGGGCTAGGGGACGACGCGGTAGTTCTAAGCAGGCAGGCAGGCAGGCTCGCCGAGACCCCGACCAGCGCGCAAAAGTGTAGAAAAAAAGTTAAAGTCAAAGTGGCCGACCCACAACCAAGTTGTCATTCCATACATATGTGGGGACGACGTCTGGAAGCTCGCGGGAGGCGAGCACGGACACGTAGCCGAGCGTCGGCCGGGCTTCGCCTCGAGGCAGGCAGGCAGGCAAGCAGGCAGGCTCGGCGGCCGGGCTTCTCGCGGTGGCCGCCTGCCTGCGAGCTGTGGTACCGTCGGAAAGCGCCTGGTCTTGGCCGTGTCCCCGTGCTGTAGAGCAGAGGCCTCCCGGGCTATTGGACGGCGCGATAGTACTAGGCAGGCAGGCGGGCAGGCAGACAGAGGCCCGGTGTGAGCCCGGGAAGGTATCTCGGCCGAGCGGAGGCCTCCCGTGCTAGGGGGCGACGCGATAGTACTAGGCAGGCAGGCAGGCAGGCATAAGCCCGTTGTGAGCCCGTGAAGGTATCTCGACCGAGCAGAGGCCTCCCGGGCTAGGGGACGACGCGGTAGTACTAGGCAGGCAGGCACGCAGGCAGAGGCCCGGTGTGAGAACGGGAAGGTATCTCGGCCGAGCAGAGGCCTCCCGGGCTAGGGGACGACGCGATAGTACTAGGCAGGCAGGCAGGCTCGTCGAGAGCCCGGCCAGCGCGCAAAAGTGTAGAAAAAAAGTTAAAGTCGATGTGACCGACCCACATTCGGGTGGTACATTTGCCTGGCCCGAACCACAAACCATATGTCATTCCTATGTATGTGAGAGGGTGTGGGAAGCAAGTCAGGCAGGTGGCGAGCACGCGGACGTTGAGCGGAGCCCGGTGGTCCGTCTCTTCGGAAACTGCTTCAGCACTTCAGAAGCCCGGCGTTACAAAGCTCCCCGGTCTTGGCACCCACTCCGCGAAGGTAGGCCGCGGTGTCTCTTGTCTATACAACGAGCTTGACGTGTCCTGCGAGTCCGGCCCGGTTCACCCGGGGCCCGAACGGCGACCGTAAGAACGGTATTTGCCATTTCGTTAGTGTGTAAATTCATTAACATCATGAGGCGCATTCGCTCTACAATCTCCGTGTTTCTCTCGGCTTTTTTTTTATTTTTAAATTATTAGCTAACGGTAATAAAGTTATTAAAGGAAAATCTTCGACCAGTTTGACAATTACGAATTTGGAAAGCGAGATTTTGAAACTTTAAGGGCATACTATTATAAAACAATATAGTTTGCTATTATGTATAATTGTCTATTAAATTTCATGCAGCTTAGATGCCCAAACGTTCTTATACTGTTATCGGCACCCATTTAGGTGGTTAAACTAAAACAAATTGATAATGAAAGGTGTTATACAGCAATAAAAGCCTCAGGAAATTTATTCCGTTAAGTTAAGAACTTGAAATAAAAACAAACACGGAGATTGCAGAGCCGAATGATTTTCATAATTTTTGCTACTAAACAGGCAAAAACAGGTTCCCAAAATCCTATTTTTTCAACGTCTCGCCGCCATCTTGAAGCTCAGAGTCAAAATCCTCTCTTAAACCGTTGCAGATTTGAAATACGTGTAACGCCTGGTCCCTGGTCTGCTGTAGTGAATGAACAGTGGTTGTATATCCCCCATTTTTAGTTAAACCAAATACTATGTGTATTTATCTTCTTGTTTGAAATAAGATCTTCAACTTGGTATCGAATATTTTGATGATATTATTTTGTCTTTTTTTTTTTTATCTTACTCCATTCTCAGGGAGCAGCAAAAATGCAGAAAAGAAAATCTGAAATCGGCATGATATTTTTGTTTTTTCAGTGTCCTCAATATGAGAGTATAACGACGAACAATCTTTTAAATTGGTCGGGTGGTCAGAGATGTCAATTTCATTTTATCATCTAATGCATACCTATGAGTCGTGCACTATTCAGTAAACAGATAGCATACGTTTCACAAAGAATGACTTCGATTGAATATAGATAAAACACTCAAAAAAGAAGGGTGGCACTATTATTTCATAGTTGTAAACATTGATTATGCTGTATTCTTGGCCAGTGGCCTTTATTTACAATAAAACATGAGTTAAGTTGAGTTGTGAACGTAACAAAGCATTGTGGGTATTCAATTTCTTCGAACGAAGTCTACTAGACTGTGTCATTTAATGTGCAAAACACGATTAAAAAAGATGACTTTGAAACGTTCCAGCACCACCGATGTTGTTGTTGTTTCCATGAAATAAAAAGTAAATGTGTTTGCTTTTCGTAACTATGAAATATACATAACCTCATAGTGATATAATTTTCACATTAACACTTGTTCTTTTCACTAGTAAAATATTTAATGTAAATCACTTCTCTGTAAGATATACTCCATTTCTACTTGAACAAACATCCTCCATCTCTCAAACTGTTCGTACCCGGTTCATCCCGGTTAACCCTGGCTCACTGTTCCAGGATACTTCAGGAGCTGTAAATAGATCAGTCATACCACACAAGAGTGTTTATAAAGGATTTGCAACATTTAGCGTTGATGTGGCGACATACAGCTGCAGTACACTTTTTTGCGTCATTTAACGTTATGCTCCAGTCAATTGTAACCACGGCGGTTTTGTTTTGCTCCGAAAATACCGAGGACTGGGCCTTACTTAGGTATCCCGGGGTGCGGGGGCATTTGGCGGGGATTTTACCAGCAGTCTGTTCCCACAGGGCGGGGATTTTACCCGGGATTAGCTTGACCGAAAACTAAAGTTCCCGCTCTTCCCCGAACCTGAGGTGCCGTGGTTACAAGTGACTGGTGCATTACAGATTCGACATATAACGTAAGCCGATTTTGCGACCTTAAGCATTTATTGCGACATTTAGCGACAGTCTTGCGACATATAACGGAAAGTGTTACATTTAGCGCTGGTGGAACATTTAACGTTGCTACAATCATTATTACGTCCGTTGGGACGGTTATCTGCAATCTGACTATAATCTCGTAAACCAACATATCGTTCATGGTGTATTTTGGTATTTAGTCCGAGAGCTCACCCCGCGTGATTTTAGGGGACATGTCAAATACACAATATCGCGATCACCATATTTACAAACATTTTTTATAAGTTAGCGTGATTGAACATGCTGAATGATACCAATGTCTAACAGAATGGTGAATAAATGGCCATAAAAGCGTACGTCGACTGTCCACATAAGATATGTACAATTGGATCTAGTATTGCTTTTACATACATTTGGCACGTGACTGATTCAAAAAAACATGGCTGACATTTGACCCTCGTGCATCCAGTGTCCCTTCCTCGGCGCTGCTTTATCACGCCTACTAAAGCTCCACCACGCATCGAAGGTGCAAAGAAAATGATCTGTCGACCCTTCCGTGGTGCAGTTGTGCCTTTTGTTGAACTTTTATTGTTTTGGAGCCTGTTACTATGTTGATGCTAGAATAAATCTATGTGATAATAATTATGTTACATTTGGATACACTCGACTAAATTTAGGGTTGAGCCTTAATTATACCAACACTTTTACTTTAAGAGTAACAGCCTCAAAAATACTAAAATTCTAAATCACTTTAGGCTTTTCACTGCGGAAAATGGTTGAATATACGGAAAAGAACGGTCCCGTACATCTTGAATACACGCGCGTGTTCGGACCCGTACACGAATACGTATACGGAACACCACGTGTACGGACTTCCGTATATCCATCCCCGTACCCGTGGATATACGGAGTTATCATTGTATATATAAAAATATTTTTTTATTTCTTTCACGTGTTTTTGAAGAACACATATTTTTAGCATAGCATTTTTTTGCCAAAAATATATGTATGGATGTACACCCGCATGTTCAGGATGGATATACGGACCCGGTACATGCAACGTGTACGGGATGAATATACGGACCCTGTACATGCAACGTGTACGGGATGAATATACGGACCCCGTACACGCAACGTGTACGGGATGAATATACTGAGCTTGTACACTCAACGTGTACGGGATGGATATACGGACCCCGTACATGCAACGTGTACAGGATGAATATACGGACCCCGTACAGGCAACGTGTACGGGGTGGAGATAGGACTCCGTACACGCAACGTGTACGGGATGGATATACGGACCCGTACACGCAAAATGTACGGGATTGGAATACCGACCCCGTACACGGATGAATGTACGGACCTTATACGGGATGGACAAAGAAATGGTTTGACCGTGTCCGACACAAATGATAAGAAATAACAAATACATGCTGTTTTTTATAAAACATTATTTATAGACATAGGAAAAAACTACTATTTATATAAATTCATAAGATTTAAAATTATCATGTTTGAGTAATCAATGTTTAATGTCATTCTAGATCTGCCTTAACATAATCATTTCATTGTGGCATTTGCTCAAACAAAATGTTGTATGATTAAAATTCCACTGTCTTGTCAAACAACAATTTATACAGGCTGTAATATGAGTTCCATTCCGCGATTTCTTGGTTTCAGGCAATAGGTCAAATTGCGCACGGACGTCAGGTCACTGAAAAAAGAAATTATACAGACACAATAAGCTTATGGCGTACAAACATTTGAAATGCAGATTTGATATAATACAGCAATATGGCAAATTCATCACCATAAAGTCAGAAAACCCCGTGACAGAAAAAACATTAGAAAATGTGACACAACCTATATATGTCTAAGTCTAGACTTGTTAAAAATGCACTCTCAAAGCATTAAAAACTGTAATCTTTGGCAGTTTTTTAGCAATTTACTATGATCTTTGTGCTTGAATTGAAGTAATTTATACAAAAGTTAGCTAAATCTGAGACAAACTATTTTATGTCAAAACGGTCAATCTGAGAGAGTGCAACTCTAAAAAATCAACCAGTCCATTCCCAGATGTGATGATAATACATAAACATAAATCTGTGTTGTACATGACATTTCTATGAACAATTATCAATATATGCCAACTAATATTTAATCAAAGTAAATTCAATTCATAGCTTGTATTAATTCATAAAGGCATACATATTTATTATCTTGTTTCCCCTCAAAATTGTACCAGCGAGCCGAAATTTTCTAATGTCAAAATGTCAAACCTTTTAGATTGCCATCTTTATTCTGATGTGCATTTATTCTAATTAAAAGATATTTTAAGCTCACAATGCTGTACCTTAATTCAAATACCAAACCCACATTTCATCAGAATTAAAGTTTATCCGGTTGTTCAATGGTTCACGTTCGAATGATAAATACCTATGCACAGTTCACAGACATAATAACTAACTAATAATCGGTGTCCCATCAAAAAATAAATAACAATTATATCTTATAATATGCTAGCTCGTAGTCTTACCACATTATTGTTGGGTGTTCTTCCTTGTTGATATTTGGCTCATGTAATGACACAGATGATATCGATTCTCGCGCTTTCTGCATCCCGCTGTAACAATTGGCTATTGATTATACGTGATTATACGCTCTTGATTGGTTTAATGACCTAATGACCTAAATATTGGCTAAAACTTACTCATTTCTTGAAAATTTAAACTAAATATTGAAATTGTTTTATTTATTTATTTATTATTATTATTATTATTATTATTATTATTATTATTATTATTATTATTATTAATATTATTATTGTTATATCAACGTTAATTGAAATTATTTTAGTCGCATAACTATGCACAGCAAAAAATGGAAAAAATATGTTGTATGGCTACAAGCCAAATTAAGCTGATTCTGAGACAAAACGTAAATAAGTAAAAATTGTCAAATTTAAGAGAGTGCAACTTTAAAGATAGGGCATCTTTATTGCAACTCCCTCATACTAATGGGTAGGTTAGAGTCAACCGCTATCAATGAAAATCATGCAAACTTGAAATTAATAATTATTGTTCTTGATTTTAATAAGTATTCAATCTAATTTCTTTAAAAAGCAGATGCCTCTTAGTTTATATATGACATCAGAGCGGATTTTATCAGCATTCTTCAAGTCAGTTGTCACAATTGTTTAAATACAATAATTAGTGAGATAAGGAAGCTGGCTATTTATATATGTATTTATTTTTCATATGTATTTATTTTTCATTATTTATATTTATATTTTATTCGGTTATTAAATTTCCCGCAGTCTGTCGAATTAATTAATAAGATTTAGAATTTGTGTGTTTTAATTGTATTTCGTATAGTTTTTTGACCCACTGGCCATGTGGTTTTTCAAAGCAAATGATCATGTCACTAATTGACATAACGCGGGCTGTCAGTCAAACTAGCCGGCCAATACCCGACTGACCAATCAGCGTCCAAATAAGGCGTGGCTTATCAGTCGCCATTCGTTATCCGCCATGACCTCCGACAATCTGTACTTCAGTAGTATAATAACCGTGACTCTTACTTACATATTCCTGTTTCTCTGCAAGTCAATGGTATAAGTGTTGTTCATACATGTATCATATATTCTGTCAAATGAATGAACAAGTAACCTTACTTGATTTCACAATTCAACACTAAACAGCATGGGTGTACGGGAAACAGTACATTTCCGTATATCTATAGTGTACGGGAATTCTTACTTTTCCGTACACTCAGCGTGTACAGGAACTTGTATATTTCCGTACATCCATAATATACGGGAAATGTAAAATCCCGTCTATTCATCGTTTACGGGAATGGTTTAATCCCGTACTGTCAAAGTGTACGGAAGAGCATGAATTCCCGTTCACTCAACATGTACGGAGACCATACATGTCCGTCCGTTCAAGATATACGGAGATGTACGGTGCCGTATATTCATCAAAATATTTTTAGTACTAGCCGTAAATCAACCCTACCAGCATTGCCGAATCTCATTTTTTATCATTAACATGTCGCTTTAATTTCATCAAAGGCTGTTGAAACCATAAAAGCCTTACATTTCCTACCCAACTTGACCCTTGCTAACACATTGCTGTTTCTCTACTTAACACGGAAAAATGTATACAAGTCAATGGTTTAAATGCTGTTTATATCATATATGCTCTCAAAAAAAATATTTTTTTTTTTACCTTACTTGATTACAAAATTCAAAACTATTTTATAACATGGGTGTACGGGAAAGAGTACATTTCCATATATCCATAGTGTACGGGAATTGTTACTTTTGCGTACACTCAGCGTGTACGGGAACTGATATATTTCCGTACATCCATAATATACGGGAATTGTACACGCCCGTATATTCATCGTGTACGGAAATAGTATAATCCCGTACACGATAAATATACGGAAGAACATAATTTCCCGTATTTTCAACATACGGAGACCGTACATGCCAGTACACTCAAGATATACGGAGATTTACGGTGCCGTACATACATCAAAATAGTTTAAGTACTAGTCGTTAGTCAATCAACTCAGTATAGTCCAATTTACTAGTATTTATTTGTTACCATTCAGACCCTTTCTAATTTCATCAAAAGCTGTCGAAACCCATTAAAGCATACAATTTTCGACGAAGGTGATTTTTACTGACACCATCCTGTTTTTCTACGAAACTGTGATTTTTTTTAAGTCAATGGTATAAATGTCGTTCATATCATGTATGCTACCAAATTAAACACCGAAAGGCCTAAATTGATTACAGAATTCATTTTTTACTTATAACACTGATGTACGGGTTAGTACACGCCCGTAAAACGAATCCCGTATACTCAAGATATGCGAGTTTTATGAATATACGGGTCCGAACACACCCGTATATCCAACATCCCGTACACTTACCGTACACGTTGGGTGTACGGGTTTCAGTACATTCCCGTATATTCAACCGTTTTTCGCAGTGTTTAATCCAGTAAAAACCTTTCTAGTTCTCAATACCTTGGGTTACCCTAAACACGTTTTTGTTTTGTTTTTGCCTTTTGTCTCTTAATTTGTAAATGTATTTTAGGTAAGTTAACATCAATGCTTATTGTTTTCGCAAAAATCGTATGATTTGTAAGTTGTATATATTAAAAATGCTTTATCATCACATAATACACAGTAATAAACAGGAGCGAAATTTTAAAATCATGCACGTGATAGTGGTTCTATACATAGATGAAGTTTTTCTCTCGGATTGTTTATTTGTATACCGGGGTAGACTAGTTTACAGTTTGCGGCCAAGAGAGGATAACAATGTAGAATTGTCAATTCCAGCTAAACGAAATAAATTAAAAAGATTCATTGAAATACAGTGATCAATGAAACAAATTTTAAATTGTGAAATGGAAAGTTTAAAAGTCGTATTACAGGGGGAAAGACATAAAAAGTCATGCAAATATTAAGTGAAAACAAACAAACAAAATGGTGGACGGCGGATTTGTAAGGAATAGTATCTACTTTTGCTTGGTAGGTAAACTTTCTCTATACATTTTGAAAAAGGTATACGTCTATTATGTGGCGAAAAACATACTTTCCGATCGGCACCTTAGTTTGGTATCATAACTCTAAGATAGACAGTTATTGAACAGATTGTGGGTAACGATGCGATGTTTACAAATAAACGTGTTGATTTTATCCACAATATTTCGTATTTTCCCGGTAAATATGGCGATTTTGTGCATGTTGTAACTGTGCTTACATGTATATCTTCTTATTTTCAAAGTTGATGGTTATCACTTGACTTAACACAATATCTGACCGATTTTATGTTCATTGATCCCCATGTTGTTTATTACAAGCACAATACCAGCATTTTGGAGTAGCAGGCAAAGGAAGGTACCAGAGTCTGTATTTTTCCTTACAAATCCGCCATTTTGCTTCCACTGAAATATTTTTCTCACTTAATGAGAGGAAATTAGCCTCCAACTCCTAATCCTAAAAAAAAGAAATCCCAGCGTCTATACCATTTAAAAGGGACTCGCTCATGTTGTTGCGTGATTGGTTGATTGACATTATCACGTCATCTTAAAAAAGGTCAAAATTTTCTTCACATATGTATAAATGCTGGTTGCATGGTGGTGACTGTGTCGGTTTTCTTAATTTTTCTTGACCTGAGCGGTGTGGGTTCGCACCACTTTACCCCCAAAATACTTTTTGTGTACTAATAATGATGCAATAAGTGTTTCAGATGCATTACCGGGAACAAATTATTGGTCCAAAAAATGAGGGAGTCCCTTTAACGCCGAACTGATCAGTGAAAAGGTTAATAAAATCCTTTCTGTAAAGATTGTCTACTAAAACGTTGATGTGACAAAGTAAGTGCAGTGAATGGAGTAAGGGAAGTAACTTAGGTTCCTTTAAACTGTCATTGACTTGTGTCAATTACTTCCATAAATAGAATCACTAATAGTATACATGTATGTGGATATGTTGCGACTTTTATATACAGGTTGGTTGTATTAATCATTTATTGTTGTTTTGTTCATATCCTTGTTTTTTCATGTAAGAAACGAGCTGTTGCTTAACGTCTTGGTATTTATTGATACAAATGATTACATTTGAAGTTTAATTGAATTGAATACGAGTTCTTTTTGAGCTCGTGGGGCTGATTTCTTTTCCAGTAGTATTATTGTGTTACTTACTAAGTAAATGATTTAATGTATCATTTTTGGTATTTCTCGTATAACTGAAAATTTAGTTTTATATTCTTTAAAGATGCGGCATGTGGTAATTATAAAGGCGCATGTATTGTCGTCTTAATTCATTGAAAGGTGCACTATCACAGATAAACTGTTTTGACAACTTTTTATTTTGTTGTCTTTGAGCGAGCCAATTTTTGCAAAAACCATCGAAACCAGTCATATAAGACTGCTGACAAAATATTAGATCGCAGATTTTTATATTTTAGTTCAAAAAATGATTTTTTATATATTTTTCTTTCCATAAAACATTAATTTTAGAACGGAAATATGAACATCAGTGATCTGATCATTTGTAAGTAATCTTTTATCATTTGTTAACTCATGCGTGTGCTTTTGTTAACTCATGCGGATCAAGGGGGTGGGCGCAGTCGCCCCCCTCCCCCCTAAAATGTCCAAGTATACTTTTTACGCGTAAAATTCTTCATTTCGGACTAAAAATTGTTACTTGCCAACCATGACTTTAATCCAAATACATTTCGGTTTTTAGGGAGGGGTGCAAGTCAAAAGTGTACGCACCCTCTGACATTGAATCCTGGATCTTCCCCTGGTATCTTTATGTTAGTGAGTGTGCAATCACACTGTATCTTGTAAATGCACTGAGGGTGATTTGTTTAAATGTCATCCGAGTTTAACTCGTATTGTTTAAGCTGTATGATTCCAGGTTATTCATTTTTTTTTACATATCAAGTTTTATAATACATGTAATAAATGCGTTCTATATAGTTTTTACTGGGTTAGTTTTAACGTTTTTTTATTTTTACTGTACAAGATATTCAATTTTTGATATCCAATGTCCAATGTTTTGCCGACACGACATTCATTTTGTTCATCTTCAAAATTAAATGTCGCGCCAGTGCGACTTTCATTTTTATTGTCTTTTGTCCAATGTCGTATATTTAGCTTAATTCAAACAACTCTTTTCATTTATACTCTGATTTCCCCAAATGTAGCTCAGCCCATGCAGGTCAAATTCAGTTTTTACGTTCCATTGTTAGCGTTTGTTGATCTATCAGCTGTAAAGGTTTGTTTCCTTAAATAAACCTCTTTAGCTTTAGCAGCACCCGTGTTGCCTCTATCAAATATCGGTACAATAATATCCTTTCCACAGAATATTCCCCTTTGGCAGTGACGTAGCTACATAGAGGCATTGGCGGTCTGCGCCTGCAACGTTTTCGAAAAATGACAAATTAAAATAACCCTAGAATGCAATAAAGCGGCTTTAACACTTATAACAAATTTTGAACAATAGCAAGTTTGGTGTTTAATTATAAGTACGTGCAGAGTGTATTTCTCGATTTTATTGTAACCGTCGCAAATATAATTAAGTGTGTAATGTACTGGCAAATTCCCTAAACTCACTTAGAACCATCACGCCTAAAAAATATAGGCTAAGCTACGCCCTTGTTTACTATGCATTGTATTGTATTTATGAATAAAGCGTGTGAAATGATTTAAAATAAATCTTTGAACATTTCCGCTACAATTTTATTTATGCCAGGGCTCTTCGAGTTATTAATATTTGAAGAGACAGTATTTTTATTCAGTGCCGTTAAAGGTTTGACAAATTTCTTGTTTTTGTGTGCTACCATGTGTGTTTGTTGTTGTTGTTGGTGTTGGTGTTGGTGTTGGTGTTGGTGGTGGTGGTGGTGGTGGTGGTGTGGTGTGGGGACATAATTTTGTTGACTCGGGTATGATGCTCTTATTTTCCTGATTTTATTGTGTATTTTTTATATATTATTGAAGTATTCTGGCACTTTGAACCTCGTTAAATTGTGGCGGTTTGTGGCATTTAATCCTTGTTTTACATATGGTTTGACATTGCCTTTGAATAATTGTCTCCGTGAGTGTCTGAAAGGTCGTTTGAGATCTTTGGAAAAGCTCTCAGGGAAGTTGTATTAATACGTTGCGTCATACATGTAGGTGTTATTTTCATGATTTTTAAAAGTAATAATTTCGTAATCTTTGATTTTTTTAATTAAAATATATGATATCTGTTATTTATGAAAGTTCTTTGCTTCATTGTGCAGGAATATATAGCATATGATGCACGCGAAGTTAGCGGCCAAGCGACGTGGAGTAAGCGGCATAGCGAACAAGCGGACGGAAGTCAGCGGCCTGGCAGCCTAGCGACGTGAACTTGGCGGCCTAGCGGCCTATTTTTTCCTCTATTTTAAAGGCATTGTTGATGCATTTTCTTGGAAAACAATGGTTAATCAATGTTTTTATTCATACTTTAACATAGCGGCCTAAAATGTTTTTCATTTTTCAAAGCATTTTTGTATGCATATCCATTAAAACAATGATACATTTACTGTTGTAATGCAGTTCGGCGGCCTAGCGGCGTGAAGTTAGCGGCCAAGCGACCTAGCGGCCTAAACTTTGTTTCTATTTTAAAGCATTTTTACATGCACTTGGTCGAGTTTTGGAGAAAATGCAGATATTCGCTAAAGGATGTTGATTTGTGAAAGAAACCATAAATTTATCATTGTTTGAGAAGAAAAAGCATGTATAGGTGCTTTAAAATAGGAAACCATTTAGGCCGCTAGGCCGCAAACTTCACGCCGCTACGCCGCTGAAGTGCTTGATCGACTTTTTTGAAAACATGTTAAAAATCGCGTCAGATTGATATTTTTGCGCATTAAACAGTTAATATATCATTTTAGAAGTAAAGGCATGTAAACATGCTTTGGAATAGGATGCCATTTTAGGCCGCTAGGCCGCTAGGCCGCTAAGCCGCTAACGTCACGCCGTTAGACCGTTTAAGTGCTTGATCGACTGTTTTTGAAATGAGTTGATAATCGCTTCAAATTGATAATTTGAGCATAAAAACTGAACATATATTATTGTTTAAAAAGAACTGGCAACTTTACGGCGCTAGGACGCTAACTTCACGCCGCCAGGCCGCTAACATCACGAAGCTGAGCCTCCAGGCCGCTAACTTCACACCGCTAGGTCGCTAGGCCGCCAATTTACGCCGCCAGGCCTCCAGACCGCTATGCCGCTAACTTCACGCCGCTAGGCCGCTAAGCCGCCAAATTCACGCCGCTAGGCCGCCAGGCCGCAATGCTGCTATGCCGCTAGCTTTACGCCGCTAGGCCGCTTACTTCACGCCGCTAGGCCGTTAACTTCACGTACATTACCATATGTGAAAAACAACAACTTTCTTTTATAAAACTGCAAAGTTAATAGAGGTGTTTATGATTACTATTAGCAAATGAAACATGATCAAGTGAATCATTATAGCAAACACGTTCAATACCTTTAGTTGGTCTATTCATATTATTATCGATCTGGCAATCATATTATTCATCGATGCGTGAATTCAAATATAGTGTGCAGATGACTCGTGTAACGTTATAACAGCTAAGCAATTGTATACAGCGTGCATTATTTTTCTCCAGAAATGTTTGTGCCCTTTCGTATCTGAGAAAGAATATTACACTTTTATTTCGTCATTTCCTCGAACGACTAACGAACTAACGTATTTGTTACTTGAATATGTACTTACTTTGATAATATGGCATTTCAGGACGGGCCGCTTTCCACCCTTACGAATGTTAAATTGGGTAACATGATCATATCAGAGGGAACGTTCAGACGTCTCGTTAGTATTGTGATACAGTCGGGACATTCTGTGAACTGTAAGTTAGAGTCCTGTATATTAGAGCCTGATGAGGACGTGAGACAGCTGCAGGTGGAGATGGAGAACCAGTCCGCTCTTCAGATGGTTGCTCTACAGCCCGTCTCAGCTGACTATACAACACACATTAGAATACTTAAGACGACCATGTCAGCAGGAACGTTCAGACGTCTCGTTAGTATTGTGATACAGTCGCGACATTCTGTGAACTGTACGTTAGATGTCTGTACAATAGAGCCTGAAGAGGACGTGAGACAGCTGCAGGTGGAGATGGAGAACCAGTCCGCTCTTCAGATGGTTGCTCTACAGCCCGTCTCAGCTGACTATACAACATACATTGCAATACTTGGGACGACCATGTCAGCAGGAACGTTCAGACGTCTCGTTAGTATTGTGATACAGTCGCGACATTCTGTGAACTGTACGTTAGATGTCTGTACAATAGAGCCTGAAGAGGACGTGAGACAGCTGCAGGTGGAGATGGAGAACCAGTCCGCTCTTCAGATGGTTGCTCTACAGCCCGTCTCAGCTGACTATACAACATACATTGCAATACTTGGGACGACCATGTCAGCAGGAACGTTCAGACGTCTCGTTAGTATTGTGATACAGTCGGGACATTCTGTGAACTGTAAGTTAGAGTGCTGTACAATAAAGCCTGAAGAGGACGTGAGACAGCTGCAGGTGGAGATGGAGAACCAGTCCGCTCTTCAGATGGTTGCTCTACAGCCCGTCTCAGCTGACTATACAACACACATTTCAATAAAGAGAATGACCATGTCAGCAGGAGCGTTCAGACGTCTCGTTAGTATGGTGACACAGTCGGGACATTCTGTGAACTGTAAGTTATGGTTGTGTACAATAGAGCCTGATGAGGGCGTGAGACAGCTGCAGGTGGAGATGGAGAACCAGTCTGCTCTTCATATGGTTGCTCTACAGCCCGTCTCAGCTGACTATACAACACACATTTTAATAAAGAGAACGACCATGTCAGCAGGAGAGTTCAGACGTCTCGTTAGTATTGTGATACAGTCGCGACATTCTGTGAACTGTGAGTTAGAGGACTGTACAATAGAGCCTGATGAGGACGTGAGACAGCTGCAGGTGGAGATGGAGAACCAGTCTGCTCTTCATATGGTTGCTCTACAGCCCGTCTCAGCTGACTATACAACACACATTTTAATAAAGAGAACGACCATGTCAGCAGGAGAGTTCAGACGTCTCGTTAGTATTGTGATACAGTCGCGACATTCTGTGAACTGTAAGTTATGGCGCTGTACAATAGAGCATAATGAGGACGTGAGACAGCTGCAGATGGAGATGGAGAACATGTCCGCCGTGAAACTTGTGAGGCCCTTCCAGCTTGATGTATACCATGACTGGTCTGTTGAGTTCAACGTAAACGTAAAAGGTAGGTGACATTCTCACAAGTACTTGAAATATATGACTGATGAAAGATTTAAACTGAAACTGGCTGAATGATGAAAAGATCTAAAGTAAACTTTCTGATTACGTTTAGATTTACTTTATATTATAAAGGCAGTTTTGTGTCGATCTGCAAATCATTTCAATTTGCAGTTATCATGATAGAAAACGAATCAAATCAAATCATTCTTGTTCAAAATTGTTTTATCAAATTATGATGTTTTATATATATATATATATATATATATATATATATATATATATATATATATATATATATATATATATATATATATATATTGTACTTATTAAATAAGTGTAATTTTTGAGCCAAAATTGTAACTGTATGTATTTGAATATCAACACGTAATAATTCGCCCTGTCTACGTTCTATAATTAACTAATAATTTACTGCCAATTTCTCGAAACTTCCTAAGCTTAACAGGCTTAAGTAGCTTATTTCAATTAGCCAAAATACATATTAAATTATATTTTGATAAAAATGGCTTATTTTGAATATCATAAAGAAAAATCATTATTTAACTTTATACTCGTACAATTTTCAGATAACATGTTTTAACCTCTTTTAATAAAACATTAGATAATTGCTGCCACTGAAACGCTTACCAAAACTAACATCAATTATACACGAGCGCTAAGTACGAGTTATGTATTCTTTAGACACGAGGGTAATGGGTGCAGTAACTATTGTTATCATACTGTCCGAAAACTGTCAAATATGTAACCTGTGTATATTGGAATAGCGCTGGAGTTTATCATAATGT